>NW_026973843.1:0-70502 GCF_035594125.1 Scylla paramamosain | reverse complement strand
GTCAGCCATTCAAATCCAGCCAGCTAGCCATTCAACCAACCAGCCAATCAATCAGTCACTCAGCCAGTCAGTCAGTCAGTCAGTCAGTCAGTCAGTCAGTCAGTCAGTCAGTCAGTCAGCCAGTCAGTCAGCCATTCAACCAGCCAGCCATTCAACCAACTAGCCAATCAATCAGTCACTCAGCTAGTCAGTCAGTCAGTCAGTCAGTCAGTCAGTCAGTCAGTCAGTCAGTCAGTCAGTCAGCCATTCAACCAGCCAGCTAGCCATTCAACCAACCAGCCAATCAATCAGTCACTCAGCTAGTCAGTTAGTCAATAAGCCAGTCAGTCAGTCAGTCAGTCAGTCAGTCAATAAATCAGTCAGTCAGTCAGCCATTCAACCAGCCAAAGCTAGCCATTCAACCAACCAGCCAATCAATCAGTCACTCAGTTAGTCAGTCAGTCAGTCAGTCAGTCAGTCAGTCAGTCAGTCAGTCAGTCAGTCAGTCAGTCAGTTAGCCATTCAACCAGCCAGCTAGCCATTCAACCAACCAGCCAATAAATCAGTCACTCAGCTAGTCAGTCAGTCAGTCAGTCAGTCAGTCAGTCAGTCAGCCAGTCAGTCAGTCAACCAGCCAGCCAGGGCATTCAACCAACCAGCCAATCAATCAGTCACTCAGCTAGTCAGTCAATAAATCAGTCAGTCAGTCAGTCAGTCAGTCAGTCAGTCAGCCAGTCAGTCAGCCATTCAACCAGCCAGCCAGCTATTCAACCAACTAGCCAATCAATCAGTCTGTCAGTCAGTCAGTCAGTCAGTCAGTCAGTCAGTCAGTCAGTCAGTCAGTCAGTCAGTCAGCCATTCAACCAGCCAGCCAGTCATTCAACCAACCAGCCAATTCAATCAGTCACTTCGCCAGTTGCTATTCAGGCTGTCAGTTGCCGTCAGTTGTCAGTTGCTGTCAGTCAGTCAGTCAGTTGTCAGCCATTCAACCAGCCAGCTAGCCATTCAACCAACCAGCCAATCAATCAGTCACTCAGTTAGTCAGTCAGTCAGTCAGTCAGTCAGTCAGGCTGTCAGTCAGTCAGTCAGTTAGCCATTCAACCAGCCAGCTAGCCATTCAACCAACCAGCCAATCAATCAGTCACTCAGCTAGTCAGTCAGTCAGTCAGTCAGTCAGTCAGTCAGTCAGTCAGTCAGTCAGTCAGTCAGTCATTCAACCAGCCAGCTAGGCATTCAACCAACCAGCCAATCAATCAGTCACTCAGCTAGTCAGTCAGTCAGTCAGTCAGTCAGTCAGTCAGTCAGTTAGTCAGTCAGTCAGCCAGTCAGTCAGCCATTCAACCAGCCAGTTTAGCCATTCAACCAACTAGCCAATCAATCCCAGTCACTCAGCTAGTCAGTCAGTCAGTCAGTCAGTCAGTCAGTCAGTCAGTCAGTCAGTCAGTCAGTCAGTCAGCCATTCAACCAACCAGCCAATCAATCAGTCACTCAGCCAGTCAGTTAGTCAGTCAGTCAGTCAGTAAGTCAGTCAGTCAGTCAGTCAGTCAGCCATTCAACCAGCCAGCTAGCCATTCAACCAACCAGCCAATCAATCAGTCACTCAGTTAGTCTGGCCGTCAGTCAGTCAGTCAGTCAGTCTGTCAGTCAGTCAGCGGCCATTCAACCAGCCAGTTTAGCCATCTGACAAACCAGCCAATCAATCAGCCGCTCAGCTAGTCAGTCAGTCAGTTAGTCAGTCAGTCAGTCAGTCAGTCAATCAGTCAGTCAGTCAGTCAGTCAGTCAGGCACCATTCAACCAGCTGTTAGGCATTCAACCAACCAGCCAATCAATCAGTCACTCAGCTAGTCAGTCAGTCACCGTCAGTCAGTCAGTCAGTCAGGTCAGCCATTCAACCAACCAGCTAGCCACCCAACTAGCTAACCAGCCAGTCAATCAGTCACTCAGCCAGCCAGTCAGTCAGTCAGTCAGTTAGTAAGCCAGCCAGCAAGCCAGCCAGTCAGCCAGTCAGTCAGTCAGTCAGTCAGTCACTCAGCTAGCGAGTCAGCCGTCCAGCCAGTCAGTTAGTTCTGTGGGCCTGTGTATGGTTCTGGTGGGCGTCTGTTTGGTTTGTGTTAGGTTCAGTTAGCCCTCTGTTTGGTCTGTGTTTGGTCTCTGGGCCATAGATGCAGCAAGACCGGTTCAAAATTCCAAGCACTGACGCACTGCACAGACTACCACCTCATGCCTGCTTGGTGTGAAAGAGTCTGTTGGGACAAATGACCTACATAGCAACTTGTATCAACTCCCAGATGTGTTCCTGGAAGCTCAGTGTTATGGATGCAGTGTGACATGCTGACTTAGGGAAGGCTGTCTGTCGTGGCTGCACCTTGCATGGCTAAGAAAAGGCATGTTTGTTTGAAGTGCTGTACTGGTCATGCTGGGAAGTGTGCTAGCCACCATTAGTAGTAGAAATGTTGCACTAGAATGAAATTAGTTGGGAAATGTAATGCATAGCTGATGGCAGGGAAAAGATGGTGACAGGGGATGCTGGGACGTGCTTCACTGTGCACTGCAGGGCTGCCGCCCCTTGGTGCTTGGCGGTACCTTATAGGGCATCAAGGGGCAGTTATTGTAGTCTCATCTTACAGCAAAACAAGTAAAAGAAAAAAAATAGTAATAATAATAATAATATAAAAATTTTTTTTATCATTGTCTTGATGAGCATAAATCTTTCCCTGCCAATACATAAACAGCACATTTTTTCACTAAATTTCACCATTGTAGTACACATTTATACTAGTAATGATGACCTGTAGACTTTCCAGGCATGAAAACACTTGAAACACAACCATTTTGAAAGAAGAGCAGCATAGAGCAGCCACCAGACAGCCTTCCCCCACGTCAGCATGTCACACACTGAATCTGTCAGTCTGCTTTCAAGAACACATGAGGGACTAACAGGAGTTGCCATGTACTTAATTTCCTGCAGATTCTCTTCACACCAAGGAGTAGCAAGTTGGAAGTCTGTGATTGTAACTATCCTGCTCAATTTCAGCTTCTATTCTAATCTCTACTTAATCTCCATATAGTTCATTTTTGGCCATAAGCTACTGTTTACTTAATCAATCTCTCCTAAGACACTGCACTTTTTTTTCAGATTATAGAGCTGATAGGTCTCGGTAGGGGCTTGAGTGGTGGCTTGAGAGGGCCTTGGTGGGGGCTGACAGGGCTTGGTAGGGCTTGGCAGGGGTGACAGCAAAGGCTTCTGTTTAAAATCTCACATCTCAAGCCACCTCATTACTTTGAGAGGTGACAAAGTGGCTTGGCAGAGCTTGACAGGGATTGCAGAGGCTAGAGGCAGGGGCAGGAGTGACAGGGGATGACAAGGAACACCTCAAAATTAATGTACACGCATGTACGAGTACAGACCGACTGCCCCTCTAAAAATGCTTCAAACTTTCTTCCTTGTTTTGTATAAGCTTGAGCACCTGGTACACTATCGGGCACATAGCACCCTCAAGCCGTCCACCAACACCTCAGGACTCGGGAAAGGGGCGGTCCCAGGCCGGGATGGAAATAAATAAATAAAAATAAAAGCTGGAACCGGCCTTACCTTTCTTGAGGGCGTCTTCTTTATGCCTGTACATATTTCCACGGTGGCACACGCTACTAGCCGCCCCCTGGACACGCCTCTTCGCCACCTCACGCATGTACAGACCGGATCATTCCTCTCTGAAAAGCAACAAATTCAGCCCTATATCAAGTCTGACTCGTGCCTGTTTACATTTCTCTGGGTCTCGCTTTTCAGGGCTCAGGCGTGTAGAATGAAAGAATGATAGAAAACGAAAGATTTCCAGGGGAAACTAGTTATAAGTCTATTATAAAAATACCGTGATACAACCACTAATAATGTCTTAATAATGCACTTTTTCCTAACAGTATACTGAGGTCGACAAACTGAAAGGTCTTTGGAGTAGCCAACAAAGACTGGGATTTCACTAATTAATTGCTTAATGTCAGTCTACTACTTGGAACGTCTTTTTGCCTTGTGACTAATTTTTAATGTCTCGGTTAGGTTAGGACAGGTTAGGTTAGGTTAGGAAGAAGAAGAAGAAGCGAAATAGGTCATTAAAGCTAGGGTTAGGTTAGGTTAGGTTAGGTCAGGTTAGGTTAGGTTAGGTTAGGTTAGGTCAGGTCAGGTCAGGTTAGGTTAGGTTAATAGGTTAGCAAGGTTAGGTTAAGTTAGGTTAGGTTAAAAAAAAAAGAGATTTTTTTTCAGGTGAGGGCCAGTTAGGTTGTTTTTGTGGTATAGATTTAAGGCAATAGAAAAATACATGGTACAGTGGCTTATGGTGAAGTGCAGACAAGGCCTTCCTGCACCATTAGCACCATAGAGTACAGTGCTGTTCTACCAGCACTGAAAGATATAAGCAAACACAAAAAAAAAAAAGATATTTTTTTTCAGGTGAGGGCCAGTTAGGTTGTTTTTGTAGCCAGTTTTAAGGTACAGTGACGCATGGTACAGTCGCTTATGGTGAAGGTAGACAAGGCCTCCCTTCCTGCACCATTAGCATCATAGGGTACAGTGATGTGGTATTGTAGCACTGAAATATTAAGAACACGAAAAAAAAACGATATATTTTTTTTGCAGTGAGGGCCAGTTAGGTTAAGTTTTTGGGGTACAGTTTAAATGTACAGTGACGCATGGTACAGGTGGCTTATGGTGCAGGTAGACAAGGCCCTTCTGCACCATTAGCACCACACAGAGAGAGAGAGAGAGAGAGAGAGAGAGAGAGAGAGAGAGAGAGAGAGAGAGAGAGAGAGAGAGAGAGAGAGAGAGAGAGAGAGAGAGAGAGAGACTTAACCAAACCTAACTAACTGAATTAATATAAACCTAACCTGATGGAAAGAAATAAAGAAAAAAATAAAAGCTGCAACCGGCCTTACCTTTCTTGAGAAGCGTCTTTTTTATGTTTTTACATATTTCCCTGGTGGCAGATGCTACTAGCCGCCCCCGGGCGACACCCCTCGCCACCTCACACATGTACAGACCGACTGCCGCTTTAAAAAGCAACAAATTCACTACCTCATATCAAGTCTGACTGGTGCGTTTGTTTACATTTCTCTGGGTCTCGGGTCTGGACTCAGGCCTGCAGGATGGGAGAATGTTAGAAAACGAGAGATTTTCAGGCAAAACTAATATAAGCAATGTTATGATACAAAACTACAACCACTAATAATAATATACCTCATGTTTTAATAATGCCAAGACAATACAAGATAAACATTAATGACTTACAATGAAAAACAAGATGGAGATAGACAAATTAGGAAAGCAAATAGGTTTCTATAGAGTATTACTGTGTGTGTGTGTGTGTGTGTGTGTGTGTGTGTGTGTGTGTGTGTGTCACTAATTTCTCATCTCTTTCTCTCTCTCCTGAGAACTATTTCATATTGCTGTACATCAACATGAAATATCACCACACAAGCCTCTCTCTCTTTCTCTGCACCTCGTTACAATACAATACAACACTTTATCACACTAATCAGTAAACAATACCAAAAAGTTCCCCTTCTGCAGGCCTGACTCCTCCCTTTTCATTCAGACCCTTTCTTTCCCTCTCTCAGCTTTCTGCTCCGCCTTCGTATCTGCGTCTATATTTACTCTTGATTCAAGTATACAACTCTTACACCATACTGACCTATAGGTACAGTGCAAATAGCTTCTTCTCTTCCTCCCTGTTTTTCCTGTCTCTCTGCCTGTCTGCCTCTTTCTCCCTCTCTACTGACTCATGGCTCAAAGATACAAGTCTAATTAAGCTTTGAACCTCTCTGTCTCATTACAATATCATAAAACCTCAACACTCCAAACCAAACCTAACCCTGCCAACACCTACCTGTCTCTCTGCCTCAGTCAGTCAGTCAGTCAGTCAGTCAGTCAGTCAGCCATTCAACCAGCCAGCTAGCCATTCAACCAACCAGCCAATCAATCAGTCACTCAGCTAGTCAGTCAGTCAGCTCAGTCAGGGGTCAGTCAGTCAGTCAGTCAGTCAGTCAGTCAGCCAGTCAGTCAGCCATTCAACCAGCCAGCTAGCCATTCAACCAACTAGCCAATCAATCAGTCACTCAGTCAGTCAGTCAGTCAGTCAGTCAGTCAGTCAGTCAGTCAGTCAGTCAGTCAGTCAGTCAGTCAGCCATTCAACCAGCCAGCTAGCCATTCAACCAACCAGCCAATCAATCAGGGTCACTCAGCTAGTCAGTTAGTCAGTCAGTCAGTCAGTCAGTCAGTCAGTCAGGGGTCAGTCAGTCAGTCAGTCAGCCATTCAACCAGCCAGCTAGCCATTCAACCAACCAGCCAATCAATCAGTCACTCAGTTAGTCAGTCAGTCAGTCACGTCAGTCAGTCAGTCAGTCAGTCAGTCAGTCAGTCAGTCAGTCAGTTAGCCATTCAACCAGCCAGCCAGCCATTCAACCAACCAGCCAATAAATCAGGTCACCAGCTGGTCAGTCAGTCAGTCACGTCAGTCAGTCAGTCAGTCAGTCAGGTCAGTCAGCCATTCAACCAGCCAGTTAGGCATTCAACCAACCAGCCAATCAATCAGTCACTCAGCTAGTCAGTCAGTCAGTCAGCTCAGTCAGTCAGCCGTCATTGTCAGTCAGTCAGCCAGTCAGTCAGCCATTCAACCAGCCAGCTAGCCATTCAACCAACTAGCCAATCAATCAGTCACTCAGTCAGTCAGTCAGTCAGTCGTCAGTCAGTCAGTCAGTCAGTCAGTCAGTCAGTCAGTCAGCCATTCAACCAGCCAGGCTAGGCCATTCAACCAACCAGCCAATCAATCAGTCACTCAGCTCAGTCAAAGTTAGTCAGTCAGTCAGTCAGTCAGTCAGTCAGTCAGTCAGTCAGTCAGTCAGTCAGTCAGTCAGTCAGCCATTCAACCAGCCAGCTAGCCATTCAACCAACCAGCCAATCAATCAGTCACTCAGTTAGTCAGTCAGTCAGTCAGTCAGTCAGTCAGTCAGTCAGTCAGTCAGGTTAGCCATTCAACCAGCTACAGCTAGCCATTCAATCCAACCAGCCAATCAATCAGTCACCAGCTAGTCAGTCAGTCAGTCGGTCAGTCAGTCAGTCAGTCAGTCAGTCAGTCAGTCAGTCAGTCAGCCATTCAACCAGCCAGCTAGGCATTCAACCAACCAGCCAATCAATCAGTCACTCAGCTGAAGGTCAGTCAGTCAGTCAGTCAGTCAGTCAGTCAGTTAGTCAGTCAGTCAGCCAGTCAGTCAGCCATTCAACCAGCCAGCTAGCCATTCAACCAACTAGCCAATCAATCAGTCACTCAGCTAGTCAGTCAGTCAGTCAGTTAGTCAGTCAGTCAGTCAGTCAGTCAGTCAGTCAGTCAGTCAGCCATTCAACCAACCAGCCAATCAATCAGTCACTCAGCTAGTCAGTTAGTCAGTCAGTCAGTCAGTAAGTCAGTCAGTCAGTCAGTCAGTCAGCCATTCAACCAGCCAGCTAGCCATTCAACCAACCAGCCAATCAATCAGTCACTCAGTTAGTCAGTCAGTCAGTCAGTCAGTCAGTCAGTCAGTCAGTCAGTCAGTTAGCCATTCAACCAGCCAGCTAGCCATTCGACAAACCAGCCAATCAATGTCCAGTCACTCAGCTTAGTCAGTCAGTCAGTTAGTCAGTCAGTCAGTCAGTCAGTCAGTCAGTCAGTCAGTCAGTCAGTCAGTCAGCCATTCAACCAGCCAGCTAGGCATTCAACCAACCAGCCAATCAATCAGTCACTCAGCTAGTCAGTCAGTCAGTCAGTCAGTCAGTCAGTCAGTCAGCCATTCAACCAACCAGCTAGCCACCCAACTAGCTAACCAGCCAGTCAATCAGTCACTCAGCCAGCCAGTCAGTCAGTCAGTCAGTTAGTAAGCCAGCCAGCAAGCCAGCTGAAGCCAGCCAGTCAGTCAGTCAGTCAGTCAGTCACTCAGCCAGCGAGTCAGCCGGCCAGCCAGTCAGTTAGTTCTGTGGGCCTGTGTATGGTTCTGTGGGCGTCTGTTTGGTTTGTGTTAGGTTCAGCTAGCCCCTCTGTTTGGTCTGTGTTTGGTCTCTGGGCCATAGATGCAAGCAAGACCGGTTCAAAATTCCAAGCACTGACGCACTGCACAGACTACCACCGTCATGCCTGCTTGGTGTGAAAGAGTCTGCTGGGACAAATGACCTACACAGCAACTTGTATCAGTCCCCCAGATGTGTTCCTGGAAGCCTCAGTGTTATGGATGCAGTGTGACATGCTGACTTAGGAAGGCTGTCTGTCGTGGCTGCACCTTGCTGTGGCTAAGAAAAAGGCTGTGTTTGTTTGAAGTGCTGTACTGGTCATGCTGGGAAGTGTACAGGTCACCATTAGTAGTAGAAATGTTGCACTAGAATGAAATTAGTTGGGAAATGTAATGCATAATTATTGGCAGGGAAAAGATGGTGACAGGGATGCTGGGACGTGCTTCACTGTGCACCGTGGTGGCCGCCCCTTGGTGCTTGGCGGTACCTTATAGGGCATCAAGGGGCAGTTATTGTAGTCTCATCTTACAGCAAAACAAGTAAAAGAAAAAAAATAGTAATAATAATAATAATATAAAAATTTTTTTTATCATTGTCTTGATGAGCACAAATCTTTCCCTGCACAATACATAAACAGCACATTTTTTCACTAAATTTCACCATTGTAGTACACATTTATACTAGTATGCATGATGACCTGTAGACTTTCCAGGCATGACAACACTTGAAACACAACCATTTTGTTAGCTACAGCATAGAGCAGCCACCAGACAGCCTTCCCCCACGTCAGCATGTCACACACTGAATCTGTCAGTCTGCTTTCAAGAACACATGAGGGACTAACAGGAGTTGCCATGTACTTAATTTCCTGCAGATTCTTTCACACCAAGGAGTAGCAAGTTGGAAGCTCTGTGATTGTAACTATCCTGCTCAATTTCAGCTTCTATTCTTTAATCTCTACTTAATCTCCATATAGTTCCATTTTGGCCATAAGTCACTGTTTACTTAATCAATCCCTCCTAAGACACTGCACTTTTTTCAGATTATAGAGCTGATAGGTCTCGGTAGGGGGTTGAGTGGTGGCTTGAGAGGGCCTTGGTGGGGGCTGACAGGGTTTGGTAGGGCTTGGGCAGGGGTGACAGCAAGGGCTTCTCTGTTTAAAATCTCACATCTCAAGCCACCTCATTACTTGAGAGGTGACAAAGGGCTTGGCAGAGCTTGGACAGGGATTGGTAGAGGTGACAGAGGCAGGCAGGGGAGTGACAGGGGATGACAAGGGAACACCTCAAAATTAATGTACACGCATGTACGAGTACAGACCGACTGCCCTCTAAAAATGCTTCAAACTTTTCCTTGTTTTGTATATGCTTGAGCACCTGGGTACACTCAATGGCAATATTGCAGCACCCCCGGGCCGTCCCCCAACACCTCAGGACTCGGGAAAGGGGCGGTCCCAGGCCGGGATGGAAATAAATAAATAAAAATAAAAGCTGGAACCGGCCTTACCTTTCTTGGAGGGCGTCTTCTTTATGTCTGTACATATTTCCACGGTGGCACACGCTTACTAGCCGCCCCCTCTCTGGACACGCCTCTCGCCACCTCACGCATGTACAGACCGACTGCCCCTCTCTGAAAAGCAACAAATTCAGCCCTATATCAAGTCTGACTCCGTGCCTGTTTACATTTCTCTGGGTCTCTGTCAGGGCTCAGGCGTGTAGAATGAAAAAAGAATGATAGAAAACGAAAGATTTTCAGGGGAAACTAGTTATAAGTCTATTATAAAATACCGTGATACAACCACTAATAATGTCTTAATAATGCACTTTTTCCTAACAGTATACTGAGGTCGACAAACTGAAAGGCTTTGGAGTAGTCAACAAAGACTGATTTCACTAATTAATTGCTTGGTATGTCAGTCACTTTGAATCGTCTTTTTGCCTTGTGACTAATTTTTAATGTCTCGGTTAGGTTAGGATAGGTTAGGTTAGGTTAGGTTAGGTTAGGTTAGGTTAGGGTTAGGGTCAGGTCAGGGTTAGGGTTAGGTTAGGGTTAGGGTTAGGGTCAGGTTAGGGTTAGGTTAGGTTAGGTTAGGTCAGGTCAGGTCAGGTTAGGTTAGGTTAGGGTTAGGTTAGGTAAGGTTAGGTTAGGTTAGGGTTAGGGTTAAAAAAAAGAGATTTTTTTTCAGTGTGAGGGCCAGTTAGGTTGTTTTTGTGGTACAGATTTAAGGTACAGTGACACATGGTACAGTGGCTTATGGTGAAGGTAGACAAGGCCTTCCTGCACCATTAGCACCATAGAGTACAGTGCTGTGGTACTGTAGCACTGAAATATTAAGCAAACACAAAAAAAAAGATATTTTTTCAGGTGAGGGCCAGTTAGGTTGTTTTTGTGGTAACAGTTTTAAGGTACAGTGACGCATGGTACAGTCAGCTTATGGTGAAGGTAGACAAGGCCTTCCTGCACCATTAGCATCATAGGGTACAGTGATGTGGTATTGTAGCACTGAAATATTAAGAACACGAAAAAAAAACTGATATATTTTTTTTTAAGTGAGGGCCAGTTAGGTTAAGTTTTTGGGGTACAGTTTAAAATGTACAGTGACGCATGGTATAGTGGCTTATGGTGCAGGTAGACAAGGCCTTCCTGCACCATTAGCACCACACAGAGAGAGAGAGAGAGAGAGAGAGAGTAGAGAGAGAGAGAGAGAGAGAGAGAGAGAGAGAGAGAGAGAGAGATATATATATATATATATATATATATATATACACTTAAGCAAACCTAACTAACTGAATTAATATAAACCTAACCTGATGGAAAGAAATAAAGAAAAAATAAAAGCTGCAACCGGCCTTACCTTTCTTGAGAAGCGTCTTTTTTATGTTTTTACATATTTCCCTGGTGGCAGACGCTACTAGCCGCCCCCATGGCGACACCCCTCGCCACCTCACACATGTACAGACCGACTGCCGCTTTAAAAAGCAACAAATTCACTCCTATATCAAGTCTGACTGGTGCGTTTGTTTACATTTCCTCTGGGTCTCGGTCTGGACTCAGGCCTGCAGGATGGGAGAATGTTAGAAAAAAACGAGAGATTTTCAGGCAAAACTAATATAAGTTAATGTTGTGATACAAAACTACAACCACTAATAATAATATACCTCATGTTTTAATAATGCCAAGACAATACAAGATAAACATTAATGACTTACAATGAAAAACAAGATGGAGATAGACAAATTAGGAAAGAAATAGGTTTCTATAGAGTATTACTGTGTGTGTGTGTGTGTGTGTGTGTGTGTGTGTGTGTGTGTGTGTGTCACTAATTTCTATCTCTTTCTCTCTCTCTCCTGAGAACTATTTCATATTGCTGTACATCAACATGAAATATCACCACACAAGCCTCTCTCTCTTTCTCTGCACTCTCACAACACAACACAACACTTTATCACACTAATCAGTAAACAATACCAAAAGCTCCCCTTCTGCAGGCCTGACTCCTCCCTTTCATTCAGACCCTTTCTTTCCCTCTCTCTCAGCTTCTGCTCCGCCTTCGTATCTGCGTCTATATTTTACTCTGATTCAAGTATACAACTCTTACACCATACTGACCTATAGGTACAGTGCAAATAGCTTTTCTTCCTCCCTGTTTTTCCTGTCTCTCTGCCTGTCTGCCTCTTTCTCCCTCTCTACTGACTCATGGCTCAAAGATACAAGTCTAATTAAGCTTTGAACCTTCCTCTGTCTCTACAATATCATAAAACCTCAACACTCCAAAACCAAACCAACTCCTGCCAACACCTACCTGTCTCTCTGCCTCAGTCAGTCAGTCAGTCAGTCAGTCAGTCAGTCAGTCAGTCAGTCAGCCATTCAACCAGCCAGCTAGCCATTCAACCAACCAGCCAATCAATCAGTCACTCAGGCTAGTCAGTCAGTCAGTCAGTCAGTTCAGTCAGCTCAGTCAGTCAGTCAGTCAGTCAGCCAGTCAGTCAGCCATTCAACCAGCCAGCTAGCCATTCAACCAACTAGCCAATCAATCAGTCACCTCAGCTAGTCAGTCAGTCAGTCAGTCAGTCAGTCAGTCAGTCAGTCAGTCAGTCAGTCAGTCAGCCATTCAACCAGCCAGCTTTAAGCCATTCAACCAACCAGCCAATCAATCAGTCACTCAGCTAGTCAGTTAGTCAGTCAGTCAGTCAGTCAGTCAGTCAGTCAGTCAGTCAGTCAGTCAGTCAGTCAGTCAGTCAGCCATTCAACCAGCCAGCTAGCCATTCAACCAACCAGCCAATCAATCAGTCACTCAGTTAGTCAGTCAGTCAGTCAGTCAGTCAGTCAGTCAGTCAGTCAGTCAGTCAGTCAGTCAGTCAGTCAGTTAGCCATTCAACCAGCCAGCTAGCCATTCAACCAACCAGCCAATAAATCAGTCACTCAGCTAGTCAGTCAGTCAGTCAGTCAGTCAGTCAGTCAGTCGTCAGTCAGTCAGTCGTCAGTCAGTCAGTCAGCCATTCAACCAGCCAGCTAGGCATTCAACCAACCAGCCAATCAATCAGTCACTCAGCTAGTCAGTCAGTCAGTCAGTCAGTCAGTCAGTCAGTCAGTCAGTCAGTCAGCCAGTCAGTCAGCCATTCAACCAGCCAGCTAGCCATTCAACCAACTAGCCAATCAATCAGTCACTCAGTCAGTCAGTCAGTCAGTCAGTCAGTCAGTCAGTTAGTCAGTCAGTCAGTCAGTCAGTCAGTCAGTCAGCCATTCAACCAGCCAGCTAGCCATTCAACCAACCAGCCAATCAATCAGTCACTCAGCTAGTCAGTTAGTCAGTCAGTCAGTCAGTCAGCGTCAGTCAGTCAGTCAGTCAGTCAGTCAGCCAGTCAGTCAGTCAGTCAGTCCAGCCAGTATTCAACCAGCCAGCTAGCCATTCAACCAACCAGCCAATCAATCAGTCACTCAGTTAGTCAGTCAGTCAGTCAGTCAGTCAGTCAGTCAGTCAGTTAGCCATTCAACCAGCCAGCTAGCCATTCAACCAACCAGCCAATCAATCAGTCACTCAGCTAGTCAGTCAGTCCAGTCAGTCAGTCAGTCAGTCAGTCAGTCAGTCAGTCAGTCAGTCAGGTCAGTCAGCCATTCAACCAGCCAGCTAGGCATGCAACCAACCAGCCAATCAATCAGTCACTCAGCTAGTCAGTCAGTCAGTCAGTCAGTCAGTCAGTCAGTCAGTTAGTCAGTCAGTCAGCCAGTCAGTCAGCCATTCAACCAGCCAGCTAGCTACATTCAACCAACTAGCCAATCAATCAGTCACTCAGCTAGTCAGTCAGTCAGTCAGTCAGTCAGTCAGGTCAGTCAGTCAGTCAGTCAGTCAGTCAGTCAGCCATTCAACCAACCAGCCAATCAATCAGTCACTCAGCTAGTCAGTTAGTCAGTCAGTCAGTCAGTAAGTCAGTCAGTCAGTCAGTCAGTCAGCCATTCAACCAGCCAGCTTAGCCATTCAACCTAAACCAACCAATCAAGTCAGTCACTCAGTTAGTCAGCTTCAGTCAGTCAGTCAGTCAGTCAGTCAGTCAGTCAGGTCAGTTAGCCATTCAACCAGCCAGTTGCTAGCCATTCGACAAAACCAGCCAATCAATCAGTCACTTCAGCTAGTCAGTCAGTCAGTTAGTCAGTTAGTCAGTCAGTCAGGTCAGTCAGTCAGTCAGTCAGTCAGTCAGTCAAGCCATTCAACCAGCCAGCTAGGCATTCAACCAACCAGCCAATCAATCAGTCACTCAGCTAGTCAGTCAGTCAGTCAGTCAGTCAGTCAGTCAGTCAGCCATTCAACCAATCAGCTAGGGCCACCCAACTAGCTAACCAGCCAGTCAATCAGTCACTCAGCCAGCCAGTCAGTCAGTCAGTCAGTTAGTAAGCCAGCCAGCAAGCCAGCCAGCCAGCCAGTCAGTCAGTCAGTCAGTCAGTCACTCAGCCAGCGTAGTCAGCCGGCCAGCCAGTCAGTTAGTTCTGTGGGCCTTGTGTATGGTTCTGGTGGGCGTCTGTTTGGTTTGTGTTAGGTCTCAGCTAGCCCCTCTGTTTGGTCTGTGTTTGGTCTCTGGGCCATAGATGTGCAGCAAGACCGGTTCAAAATTCCAAGCACTGACGCACTGCACAGACTACCACCTCATGCCTGCTTGGGTGTGAAAAGAGTCTGCTGGGACAAATGACCTACACAGCAACTTGTATCAGTCCCCCAGATGTGTTCCTTGGAAGCTCAGTGTTATGGATGCAGTGTGACATGCTGACTTAGGGAAGGCTGTCTGTCGTGTGGCTGCACCTTGCTGTGGCTAAGAAAAGGCTAGTGTTTGTTTGAAGTGCTGTACTGGTCATGCTGGAAGTGTACAGGTCACCATTAGTAGTAGAAATAAGTTGCACTAGAATGAAATTAGTTGGGAAATGTAATGCATAATTATTGGCAGGGAAAAAGATGGTGACAGGGATGCTGGGACGTGCTTCACTGTGCACCGTGGTGGCCGCCCCTTGGTGCTTGGCGGTACCTTATAGGGCATCAAGGGGCAGTTATTGTAGTCTCATCTTACAGCAAAACAAGTAAAAGAAGAAAAAAAATAGTAATAATAATAATAATATAAAAATTTTTTTTATCATTGTCTTGATGAGCACAAATCTTTCTCCTGCCAATACATAAACAGCACATTTTTTCACTAAATTTCACCATTGTAGTACACACATTTATACTAGTAATGATGACCTGTAGACTTTCCAGGCATGACAACACTTGAAACACAACCATTTTGTTAGCTACAGCATAGGGAGCAGCCACCAGACAGCCTTCCCCCATCGTCAGCATGTCACACACTGAATCTGTCAGTCTGCTTTCAAGAACACATGAGGGACTAACAGGAGTTGCCATGTACTTAATTTCCTGCAGATTCTTTCACACTGCAAGGAGTAGCAAGTTGGAAGTCTGTGATTTTAACTATCCTGCTCAATTTCAGCTTCTATTCTAATCTCTACTTAATCTCCATATAGTTCCATTTTGGCCATAAGTCACTGTTTACTTAATCAATCCCTCCTAAGACACTGCACTTTTTTCAGATTATAGAGCTGATAGGTCTCGGTAGGGGGTTGAGTGGTGGCTTGAGAGGGCCTTGGTGGGGGCTGACAGGGTTTTGGTAGGGTTTGGCAGGGGTGACAGCAAAGGCTTCTGTTTAAAATCTTCACATCTCAAGCCACCCTCATTACTTGAGAGGTGACAAAGGGCTTGGCAGAGCTTGACAGGGATTGCGTAGAGGTGACAGAGGCAGGCAGGAGTGACAGGGGATGACAAGGAACACCTCAGAAAATTAATGTACGAGTACACGCATGTACGAGTACAGACCGACTGCCCCTCTAAAAATGCTTCAAACTTCTCCTTGTTTTGTATAAGCTTGAGCACCTGGTACACTCACGGGCACACAGCACCCCCGGGCCGTCCCCCAACACCCTCAGGGACTCCGGGAAAGGGGGGGGGTCCCAGGCCGGGATGGAAATAAATAAATAAAAATAAAAGCTGGAACCGGCCTTACCTTTCTTGAGGGCGTCTTCTTTATGTCTGTACATATTTCCACGGTGGCACACGCTACTAGCCGCCCCCTGGACACGCCTCTCGCCACCTCACGCATGTACAGACCGACTGCCCCTCTCTGAAAAGCAACAAATTCAGCCCTATATCAAGTCTGACTCGTGCCTGTTTACATTTCTCTGGGTCTCTGTCAGGGCTCAGGCGTGTAGAATGAAAGAATGATAGAAAACGAAAGATTTTCAGGGGAAACTAGTTATAAGTCTATTATAAAATACCGTGATACAACCACTAATAATGTCTTAATAATGCACTTTTTCCTAACAGTATACTGAGGTCGACAAACTGAAAGGCTTTGGAGTAGTCAACAAAGACTGATTTCACTAATTAATTGCTTGGTATGTCAGTCACTTTGAATCGTCTTTTTGCCTTGTGACTAATTTTTAATGTCTCGGTTAGGTTAGGATAGGTTAGGTTAGGTTAGGTTAGGTTAGGTTAGGTTAGGTTAGGTTAGGTTAGGTCAGGTCAGGTTAGGTTAGGTTAGGTTAGGTTAGGTCAGGTTAGGTTAGGTTAGGTTAGGTTAGGTCAGGTCAGGTCAGGTTAGGTTAGGTTAGGTTAGGTTAGGTAAGGTTAGGTTAGGTTAGGTTAGGTTAAAAAAAAAAGAGATTTTTTTTTCAGGTGAGGGCCAGTTAGGTTGTTTTTGTGGTACAGATTTAAGGTACAGTGACACATGGTACAGTGGCTTATGGTGAAGGTAGACAAGGCCTTCCTGCACCATTAGCACCATAGAGTACAGTGCTGTGGTACTGTAGCACTGAAATATTAAGCAAACACAAAAAAAAAAAGATATTTTTTTTCAGGTGAGGGCCAGTTAGGTTGTTTTTGTGGTACAGTTTTAAGGTACAGTGACGCATGGTACAGTCGCTTATGGTGAAGGTAGACAAGGCCTTCCTGCACCATTAGCATCATAGGGTACAGTGATGTGGTATTGTAGCACTGAAATATTAAGAACACGAAAAAAAAACGATATATTTTTTTTTAAGTGAGGGCCAGTTAGGTTAAGTTTTTGGGGTACAGTTTAAATGTACAGTGACGCATGGTATAGTGGCTTATGGTGCAGGTAGACAAGGCCTTCCTGCACCATTAGCACCACAGAGAGAGAGAGAGAGAGAGAGAGAGAGAGAGAGAGAGAGAGAGAGAGAGAGAGAGAGAGAGAGAGAGAGAGAGAGAGAGAGAGAGAGAGAGAGAGAGAGAGAGAGACTTAACCAAACCTAACTAACTGAATTAATATAAACCTAACCTGATGGAAAGAAATAAAGAAAAAATAAAAGCTGCAACCGGCCTTACCTTTCTTGAGAAGCGTCTTTTTTATGTTTTTACATATTTCCCTGGTGGCAGACGCTACTAGCCGCCCCCTGGCGACACCCCTCGCCACCTCACACATGTACAGACCGACTGCCGCTTTAAAAAGCAACAAATTCACTCCTATATCAAGTCTGACTGGTGCGTTTGTTTACATTTCTCTGGGTCTCGGTCTGGACTCAGGCCTGCAGGATGGGAGAATGTTAGAAAACGAGAGATTTTCAGGCAAAACTAATATAAGTTAATGTTGTGATACAAAACTACAACCACTAATAATAATATACCTCATGTTTTAATAATGCCAAGACAATACAAGATAAACATTAATGACTTACAATGAAAAACAAGATGGAGATAGACAAATTAGGAAAGAAATAGGTTTCTATAGAGTATTACTGTGTGTGTGTGTGTGTGTGTGTGTGTGTGTGTGTGTGTGTGTGTGTGTGTCACTAATTTCTATCTCTTTCTCTCTCTCCTGAGAACTATTTCATATTGCTGTACATCAACATGAAATATCACCACACAAGCCTCTCTCTTTCTCTGCACCTCACAACACAACACAACACTTTATCACACTAATCAGTAAACAATACCAAAAGCTCCCCTTCTGCAGGCCTGACTCCTCCCTTTCATTCAGACCCTTTCTTTCCCTCTCTCTCAGCTTGCCCGCCTTCGTATCTGCGTCTATATTTACTCTTGATTCAAGTATACAACTCTACACCATACTGACCTATAGGTACAGTGCAAATAGCTTTTCTTCCTCCCTGTTTTTCCTGTCTCTCTGCCTGTCTGCCTCTTTCTCCCTCTCTACTGACTCATGGCTCAAAGATACAAGTCTAATTAAGCTTTGAACCTCTCTGTCTCTACAATATCATAAAACCTCAACACTCCAAACCAAACCAACCCTGCCAACACCTACCTGTCTCTCTGCCTCAGTCAGTCAGTCAGTCAGTCAGTCAGTCAGTCAGTCAGTCAGTCAGCCATTCAACCAGCCAGCTAGCCATTCAACCAACCAGCCAATCAATCAGTCACTCAGCTAGTCAGTCAGTCAGTCAGTCAGTCAGTCAGTCAGTCAGTCAGTCAGCCAGTCAGTCAGCCATTCAACCAGCCAGCTAGCCATTCAACCAACTAGCCAATCAATCAGTCACTCAGCTAGTCAGTCAGTCAGTCAGTCAGTCAGTCAGTCAGTCAGTCAGTCAGTCAGTCAGCCATTCAACCAGCCAGCTAGCCATTCAACCAACCAGCCAATCAATCAGTCACTCAGCTAGTCAGTTAGTCAGTCAGTCAGTCAGTCAGTCAGTCAGTCAGTCAGTCAGTCAGTCAGTCAGTCAGTCAGCCATTCAACCAGCCAGCTAGCCATTCAACCAACCAGCCAATCAATCAGTCACTCA
This sequence comes from Scylla paramamosain, assembly GCF_035594125.1. Classification (NCBI taxonomy): domain Eukaryota; kingdom Metazoa; phylum Arthropoda; class Malacostraca; order Decapoda; family Portunidae; genus Scylla; species Scylla paramamosain. The sequence continues at coordinate 52,209 of NW_026973843.1, read as the reverse complement.
GTTAGTCAGTCAGTCAGTCAGTCAGTCAGTCAGTCAGTCAGTCAGTCAGTCAGTCAGTCAGTCAGTTAGCCATTCAACCAGCCAGCTAGCCATTCAACCAACCAGCCAATAAATCAGTCACTCAGCTAGTCAGTCAGTCAGTCAGTCAGTCAGTCAGTCAGTCAGTCAGTCAGTCAGTCAGCCATTCAACCAGCCAGCTAGGCATTCAACCAACCAGCCAATCAATCAGTCACTCAGCTAGTCAGTCAGTCAGTCAGTCAGTCAGTCAGTCAGTCAGTCAGTCAGTCAGCCAGTCAGTCAGCCATTCAACCAGCCAGCTAGCCATTCAACCAACTAGCCAATCAATCAGTCACTCAGTCAGTCAGTCAGTCAGTCAGTCAGTCAGTCAGTCAGTCAGTCAGTCAGTCAGTCAGCCATTCAACCAGCCAGCTAGCCATTCAACCAACCAGCCAATCAATCAGTCACTCAGCTAGTCAGTCAGTCAGTCAGTCAGTCAGTCAGTCAGTCAGTCAGTCAGTCAGTCAGCCAGTCAGTCAGCCATTCAACCAGCCAGCTAGCCATTCAACCAACCAGCCAATCAATCAGTCACTCAGTTAGTCAGTCAGTCAGTCAGTCAGTCAGTCAGTCAGTCAGTCAGTCAGTCAGTTAGCCATTCAACCAGCCAGCTAGCCATTCAACCAACCAGCCAATCAATCAGTCACTCAGCTAGTCAGTCAGTCAGTCAGTCAGTCAGTCAGTCAGTCAGTCAGTCAGTCAGTCAGTCAGTCAGTCAGCCATTCAACCAGCCAGCTAGGCATTCAACCAACCAGCCAATCAATCAGTCACTCAGCTAGTCAGTCAGTCAGTCAGTCAGTCAGTCAGTCAGTCAGTTAGTCAGTCAGTCAGCCAGTCAGTCAGCCATTCAACCAGCCAGCTAGCCATTCAACCAACTAGCCAATCAATCAGTCACTCAGCTAGTCAGTCAGTCAGTCAGTCAGTCAGTCAGTCAGTCAGTCAGTCAGTCAGTCAGTCAGTCAGCCATTCAACCAACCAGCCAATCAATCAGTCACTCAGCTAGTCAGTTAGTCAGTCAGTCAGTCAGTAAGTCAGTCAGTCAGTCAGTCAGTCAGCCATTCAACCAGCCAGCTAGCCATTCAACCAACCAGCCAATCAATCAGTCACTCAGTTAGTCAGTCAGTCAGTCAGTCAGTCAGTCAGTCAGTCAGTCAGTCAGTCAGTTAGCCATTCAACCAGCCAGCTAGCCATTCGACAAACCAGCCAATCAATCAGTCACTCAGCTAGTCAGTCAGTCAGTTAGTCAGTCAGTCAGTCAGTCAGTCAGTCAGTCAGTCAGTCAGTCAGTCAGCCATTCAACCAGCCAGCTAGGCATTCAACCAACCAGCCAATCAATCAGTCACTCAGCTAGTCAGTCAGTCAGTCAGTCAGTCAGTCAGTCAGTCAGCCATTCAACCAACCAGCTAGCCACCCAACTAGCTAACCAGCCAGTCAATCAGTCACTCAGCCAGCCAGTCAGTCAGTCAGTCAGTTAGTAAGCCAGCCAGCAAGCCAGCCAGCCAGCCAGTCAGTCAGTCAGTCAGTCAGTCACTCAGCCAGCGAGTCAGCCGGCCAGCCAGTCAGTTAGTTCTGTGGGCCTGTGTATGGTTCTGGTGGGCGTCTGTTTGGTTTGTGTTAGGTTCAGCTAGCCCTCTGTTTGGTCTGTGTTTGGTCTCTGGGCCATAGATGCAGCAAGACCGGTTCAAAATTCCAAGCACTGACGCACTGCACAGACTACCACCTCATGCCTGCTTGGTGTGAAAGAGTCTGCTGGGACAAATGACCTACACAGCAACTTGTATCAGTCCCCCAGATGTGTTCCTGGAAGCTCAGTGTTATGGATGCAGTGTGACATGCTGACTTAGGGAAGGCTGTCTGTCGTGGCTGCACCTTGCTGTGGCTAAGAAAAGGCTGTGTTTGTTTGAAGTGCTGTACTGGTCATGCTGGGAAGTGTACAGGCCACCATTAGTAGTTTAAATGTTGCACTAGAATGAAATTAGTTGGGAAATGTAATGCATAATTATTGGCAGGGAAAAGATGGTGACAGGGATGCTGGGACGTGCTTCACTGTACACCGTGGTGGCCGCCCCTTGGTGCTTGGCGGTACCTTATAGGGCATCAAGGGGCAGTTATTGTAGTCTCATCTTACAGCAAAACAAGTAAAAGAAAAAAAATAGTAATAATAATAATAATAAAAAAAAATTTTTATCATTGTCTTGATGAGCACAAATCTTTCCCTGCCAATACATAAACAGCACATTTTTTCACTAAATTTCACCATTGTAGTACACATTTATACTAGTAATGATGACCTGTAGACTTTCCAGGCATGACAACACTTGAAACACAACCATTTTGTTAGCTACAGCATAGAGCAGCCACCAGACAGCCTTCCCCCACGTCAGCATGTCACACACTGAATCTGTCAGTCTGCTTTCAAGAACACATGAGGGACTAACAGGAGTTGCCATGTACTTAATTTCCTGCAGATTCTTTCACACCAAGGAGTAGCAAGTTGGAAGTCTGTGATTGTAACTATCCTGCTCAATTTCAGCTTCTATTCTAATCTCTACTTAATCTCCATATAGTTCCATTTTGGCCATAAGTCACTGTTTACTTAATCAATCCCTCCTAAGACACTGCACTTTTTTCAGATTATAGAGCTGATAGGTCTCGGTAGGGGGTTGAGTGGTGGCTTGAGAGGGCCTTGGTGGGGGCTGACAGGGTTTGGTAGGGCTTGGCAGGGGTGACAGCAAAGGCTTCTGTTTAAAATCTCACATCTCAAGCCACCTCATTACTTGAGAGGTGACAAAGGGCTTGGCAGAGCTTGACAGGGATTGGTAGAGGTGACAGAGGCAGGCAGGAGTGACAGGGGATGACAAGGAACACCTCAAAATTAATGTACAGACCGACTGCCCCTCTAAAAATGCTTCAAACTTTCCTTGTTTTGTATAAGCTTGAGCACCTGGTACACTCACGGGCACACAGCACCCCCGGGCCGTCCCCCAACACCTCAGGACTCGGGAAAGGGGGGGTCCCAGGCCGTGATGGAAATAAATAAATAAAAATAAAAGCTGGAACCGGCCTTACCTTTCTTGAGGGCGTCTTCTTTATGTCTGTACATATTTCCACGGTGGCACACGCTACTAGCCGCCCCCTGGACACGCCTCTCGCCACCTCACGCATGTACAGACCGACTGCCCCTCTCTGAAAAGCAACAAATTCAGCCCTATATCAAGTCTGACTCGTGCCTGTTTACATTTCTCTGGGTCTCTGTCAGGGCTCAGGCGTGTAGAATGAAAGAATGATAGAAAACGAAAGATTTTCAGGGGAAACTAGTTATAAGTCTATTATAAAATACCGTGATACAACCACTAATAATGTCTTAATAATGCACTTTTTCCTAACAGTATACTGAGGTCGACAAACTGAAAGGCTTTGGAGTAGTCAACAAAGACTGATTTCACTAATGAATTGCTTGGTATGTCAGTCACTTTGAATCGTCTTTTTGCCTTGTGACTAATTTTTAATGTCTCGGTTAGGTTAGGATAGGTTAGGTTAGGTTAGGTTAGGTTAGGTTAGGTTAGGTTAGGTCAGGTCAGGTTAGGTTAGGTTAGGTTAGGTTAGGTTAGGTTAGGTTAGGTCAGGTCAGGTCAGGTTAGGTTAGGTTAGGTTAAGTTAGGTTAGGTAAGGTTAGGTTAGGTTAGGTTAGGTTAAAAAAAAAAGATTTTTTTTCAGGTGAGGGCCAGTTAGGTTGTTTTTGTGGTACAGATTTAAGGTACAGTGACACATGGTACAGTGGCTTATGGTGAAGGTAGACAAGGCCTTCCTGCACCATTAGCACCATAGAGTACAGTGCTGTGGTACTGTAGCACTGAAATATTAAGCAAACACAAAAAAAAAAAGATATTTTTTTTCAGGTGAGGGCCAGTTAGGTTGTTTTTGTGGTACAGTTTTAAGGTACAGTGACGCATGGTACAGTCGCTTATGGTGAAGGTAGACAAGGCCTTCCTGCACCATTAGCATCATAGGGTACAGTGATGTGGTATTGTAGCACTGAAATATTAAGAACACGAAAAAAAAACGATATATTTTTTTTTAAGTGAGGGCCAGTTAGGTTAAGTTTTTGGGGTACAGTTTAAATGTACAGTGACGCATGGTATAGTGGCTTATGGTGCAGGTAGACAAGGCCTTCCTGCACCATTAGCACCACAGAGAGAGAGAGAGAGAGAGAGAGAGAGAGAGAGAGAGAGAGAGAGAGAGAGAGAGAGAGAGAGAGAGAGAGAGAGAGAGAGAGACTTAACCAAACCTAACTAACTGAATTAATATAAACCTAACCTGATGGAAAGAAATAAAGAAAAAATAAAAGCTGCAACCGGCCTTACCTTTCTTGAGAAGCGTCTTTTTTATGTTTTTACATATTTCCCTGGTGGCAGACGCTACTAGCCGCCCCCTGGCGACACCCCTCGCCACCTCACACATGTACAGACCGACTGCCGCTTTAAAAAGCAACAAATTCACTCCTATATCAAGTCTGACTGGTGCGTTTGTTTACATTTCTCTGGGTCTCGGTCTGGACTCAGGCCTGCAGGATGGGAGAATGTTAGAAAACGAGAGATTTTCAGGCAAAACTAATATAAGTTAATGTTGTGATACAAAACTACAACCACTAATAATAATATACCTCATGTTTTAATAATGCCAAGACAATACAAGATAAACATTAATGACTTACAATGAAAAACAAGATGGAGATAGACAAATTAGGAAAGAAATAGGTTTCTATAGAGTATTACTGTGTGTGTGTGTGTGTGTGTGTGTGTGTGTGTGTGTGTGTGTGTGTGTGTGTCACTAATTTCTATCTCTTTCTCTCTCTCCTGAGAACTATTTCATATTGCTGTACATCAACATGAAATATCACCACACAAGCCTCTCTCTTTCTCTGCACCTCACAACACAACACAACACTTTATCACACTAATCAGTAAACAATACCAAAAGCTCCCCTTCTGCAGGCCTGACTCCTCCCTTTCATTCAGACCCTTTCTTTCCCTCTCTCTCAGCTTGCCCGCCTTCGTATCTGCGTCTATATTTACTCTTGATTCAAGTATACAACTCTACACCATACTGACCTATAGGTACAGTGCAAATAGCTTTTCTTCCTCCCTGTTTTTCCTGTCTCTCTGCCTGTCTGCCTCTTTCTCCCTCTCTACTGACTCATGGCTCAAAGATACAAGTCTAATTAAGCTTTGAACCTCTCTGTCTCTACAATATCATAAAACCTCAACACTCCAAACCAAACCAACCCTGCCAACACCTACCTGTCTCTCTGCCTCAGTCAGTCAGTCAGTCAGTCAGTCAGTCAGTCAGTCAGTCAGTCAGCCATTCAACCAGCCAGCTAGCCATTCAACCAACCAGCCAATCAATCAGTCACTCAGCTAGTCAGTCAGTCAGTCAGTCAGTCAGTCAGTCAGTCAGTCAGTCAGCCAGTCAGTCAGCCATTCAACCAGCCAGCTAGCCATTCAACCAACTAGCCAATCAATCAGTCACTCAGCTAGTCAGTCAGTCAGTCAGTCAGTCAGTCAGTCAGTCAGTCAGTCAGTCAGTCAGCCATTCAACCAGCCAGCTAGCCATTCAACCAACCAGCCAATCAATCAGTCACTCAGCTAGTCAGTTAGTCAGTCAGTCAGTCAGTCAGTCAGTCAGTCAGTCAGTCAGTCAGTCAGTCAGTCAGTCAGCCATTCAACCAGCCAGCTAGCCATTCAACCAACCAGCCAATCAATCAGTCACTCAGTTAGTCAGTCAGTCAGTCAGTCAGTCAGTCAGTCAGTCAGTCAGTCAGTCAGTCAGTCAGTCAGTTAGCCATTCAACCAGCCAGCTAGCCATTCAACCAACCAGCCAATAAATCAGTCACTCAGCTAGTCAGTCAGTCAGTCAGTCAGTCAGTCAGTCAGTCAGTCAGTCAGTCAGTCAGCCATTCAACCAGCCAGCTAGGCATTCAACCAACCAGCCAATCAATCAGTCACTCAGCTAGTCAGTCAGTCAGTCAGTCAGTCAGTCAGTCAGTCAGTCAGTCAGTCAGCCAGTCAGTCAGCCATTCAACCAGCCAGCTAGCCATTCAACCAACTAGCCAATCAATCAGTCACTCAGTCAGTCAGTCAGTCAGTCAGTCAGTCAGTCAGTCAGTCAGTCAGTCAGCCATTCAACCAGCCAGCTAGCCATTCAACCAACCAGCCAATCAATCAGTCACTCAGCTAGTCAGTTAGTCAGTCAGTCAGTCAGTCAGTCAGTCAGTCAGTCAGTCAGTCAGTCAGCCATTCAACCAGCCAGCTAGCCATTCAACCAACCAGCCAATCAATCAGTCACTAAGTTAGTCAGTCAGTCAGTCAGTCAGTCAGTCAGTCAGTCAGTCAGTCAGTTAGCCATTCAACCAGCCAGCTAGCCATTCAACCAACCAGCCAATCAATCAGTCACTCAGCTAGTCAGTCAGTCAGTCAGTCAGTCAGTCAGTCAGTCAGTCAGTCAGTCAGTCAGTCAGTCAGTCAGCCATTCAACCAGCCAGCTAGGCATTCAACCAACCAGCCAATCAATCAGTCACTCAGCTAGTCAGTCAGTCAGTCAGTCAGTCAGTCAGTCAGTCAGTCAGTCAGTCAGTCAGCCAGTCAGTCAGCCATTCAACCAGCCAGCTAGCCATTCAACCAACCAGCCAATCAATCAGTCACTCAGTTAGTCAGTCAGTCAGTCAGTCAGTCAGTCAGTCAGTCAGTCAGTCAGTCAGTTAGCCATTCAACCAGCCAGCTAGCCATTCAACCAACCAGCCAATCAATCAGTCACTCAGCTAGTCAGTCAGTCAGTCAGTCAGTCAGTCAGTCAGTCAGTCAGTCAGTCAGTCAGTCAGTCAGTCAGCCATTCAACCAGCCAGCTAGGCATTCAACCAACCAGCCAATCAATCAGTCACTCAGCTAGTCAGTCAGTCAGTCAGTCAGTCAGTCAGTCAGTCAGTTAGTCAGTCAGTCAGCCAGTCAGTCAGCCATTCAACCAGCCAGCTAGCCATTCAACCAACTAGCCAATCAATCAGTCACTCAGCTAGTCAGTCAGTCAGTCAGTCAGTCAGTCAGTCAGTCAGTCAGTCAGTCAGTCAGTCAGTCAGCCATTCAACCAACCAGCCAATCAATCAGTCACTCAGCTAGTCAGTTAGTCAGTCAGTCAGTCAGTAAGTCAGTCAGTCAGTCAGTCAGTCAGCCATTCAACCAGCCAGCTAGCCATTCAACCAACCAGCCAATCAATCAGTCACTCAGTTAGTCAGTCAGTCAGTCAGTCAGTCAGTCAGTCAGTCAGTCAGTCAGTCAGTTAGCCATTCAACCAGCCAGCTAGCCATTCGACAAACCAGCCAATCAATCAGTCACTCAGCTAGTCAGTCAGTCAGTTAGTCAGTCAGTCAGTCAGTCAGTCAGTCAGTCAGTCAGTCAGTCAGTCAGCCATTCAACCAGCCAGCTAGGCATTCAACCAACCAGCCAATCAATCAGTCACTCAGCTAGTCAGTCAGTCAGTCAGTCAGTCAGTCAGTCAGTCAGCCATTCAACCAACCAGCTAGCCACCCAACTAGCTAACCAGCCAGTCAATCAGTCACTCAGCCAGCCAGTCAGTCAGTCAGTCAGTTAGTAAGCCAGCCAGCAAGCCAGCCAGCCAGCCAGTCAGTCAGTCAGTCAGTCAGTCACTCAGCCAGCGAGTCAGCCGGCCAGCCAGTCAGTTAGTTCTGTGGGCCTGTGTATGGTTCTGGTGGGCGTCTGTTTGGTTTGTGTTAGGTTCAGCTAGCCCTCTGTTTGGTCTGTGTTTGGTCTCTGGGCCATAGATGCAGCAAGACCGGTTCAAAATTCCAAGCACTGACGCACTGCACAGACTACCACCTCATGCCTGCTTGGTGTGAAAGAGTCTGCTGGGACAAATGACCTACACAGCAACTTGTATCAGTCCCCCAGATGTGTTCCTGGAAGCTCAGTGTTATGGATGCAGTGTGACATGCTGACTTAGGGAAGGCTGTCTGTCGTGGCTGCACCTTGCTGTGGCTAAGAAAAGGCTGTGTTTGTTTGAAGTGCTGTACTGGTCATGCTGGGAAGTGTACAGGCCACCATTAGTAGTTTAAATGTTGCACTAGAATGAAATTAGTTGGGAAATGTAATGCATAATTATTGGCAGGGAAAAGATGGTGACAGGGATGCTGGGACGTGCTTCACTGTACACCGTGGTGGCCGCCCCTTGGTGCTTGGCGGTACCTTATAGGGCATCAAGGGGCAGTTATTGTAGTCTCATCTTACAGCAAAACAAGTAAAAGAAAAAAAATAGTAATAATAATAATAATAAAAAAAAATTTTTATCATTGTCTTGATGAGCACAAATCTTTCCCTGCCAATACATAAACAGCACATTTTTTCACTAAATTTCACCATTGTAGTACACATTTATACTAGTAATGATGACCTGTAGACTTTCCAGGCATGACAACACTTGAAACACAACCATTTTGTTAGCTACAGCATAGAGCAGCCACCAGACAGCCTTCCCCCACGTCAGCATGTCACACACTGAATCTGTCAGTCTGCTTTCAAGAACACATGAGGGACTAACAGGAGTTGCCATGTACTTAATTTCCTGCAGATTCTTTCACACCAAGGAGTAGCAAGTTGGAAGTCTGTGATTGTAACTATCCTGCTCAATTTCAGCTTCTATTCTAATCTCTACTTAATCTCCATATAGTTCCATTTTGGCCATAAGTCACTGTTTACTTAATCAATCCCTCCTAAGACACTGCACTTTTTTCAGATTATAGAGCTGATAGGTCTCGGTAGGGGGTTGAGTGGTGGCTTGAGAGGGCCTTGGTGGGGGCTGACAGGGTTTGGTAGGGCTTGGCAGGGGTGACAGCAAAGGCTTCTGTTTAAAATCTCACATCTCAAGCCACCTCATTACTTGAGAGGTGACAAAGGGCTTGGCAGAGCTTGACAGGGATTGGTAGAGGTGACAGAGGCAGGCAGGAGTGACAGGGGATGACAAGGAACACCTCAAAATTAATGTACAGACCGACTGCCCCTCTAAAAATGCTTCAAACTTTCCTTGTTTTGTATAAGCTTGAGCACCTGGTACACTCACGGGCACACAGCACCCCCGGGCCGTCCCCCAACACCTCAGGACTCGGGAAAGGGGGGGTCCCAGGCCGTGATGGAAATAAATAAATAAAAATAAAAGCTGGAACCGGCCTTACCTTTCTTGAGGGCGTCTTCTTTATGTCTGTACATATTTCCACGGTGGCACACGCTACTAGCCGCCCCCTGGACACGCCTCTCGCCACCTCACGCATGTACAGACCGACTGCCCCTCTCTGAAAAGCAACAAATTCAGCCCTATATCAAGTCTGACTCGTGCCTGTTTACATTTCTCTGGGTCTCTGTCAGGGCTCAGGCGTGTAGAATGAAAGAATGATAGAAAACGAAAGATTTTCAGGGGAAACTAGTTATAAGTCTATTATAAAATACCGTGATACAACCACTAATAATGTCTTAATAATGCACTTTTTCCTAACAGTATACTGAGGTCGACAAACTGAAAGGCTTTGGAGTAGTCAACAAAGACTGATTTCACTAATGAATTGCTTGGTATGTCAGTCACTTTGAATCGTCTTTTTGCCTTGTGACTAATTTTTAATGTCTCGGTTAGGTTAGGATAGGTTAGGTTAGGTTAGGTTAGGTTAGGTTAGGTTAGGTTAGGTCAGGTCAGGTTAGGTTAGGTTAGGTTAGGTTAGGTTAGGTTAGGTTAGGTCAGGTCAGGTCAGGTTAGGTTAGGTTAGGTTAAGTTAGGTTAGGTAAGGTTAGGTTAGGTTAGGTTAGGTTAAAAAAAAAAGATTTTTTTTCAGGTGAGGGCCAGTTAGGTTGTTTTTGTGGTACAGATTTAAGGTACAGTGACACATGGTACAGTGGCTTATGGTGAAGGTAGACAAGGCCTTCCTGCACCATTAGCACCATAGAGTACAGTGCTGTGGTACTGTAGCACTGAAATATTAAGCAAACACAAAAAAAAAAAGATATTTTTTTTCAGGTGAGGGCCAGTTAGGTTGTTTTTGTGGTACAGTTTTAAGGTACAGTGACGCATGGTACAGTCGCTTATGGTGAAGGTAGACAAGGCCTTCCTGCACCATTAGCATCATAGGGTACAGTGATGTGGTATTGTAGCACTGAAATATTAAGAACACGAAAAAAAAACGATATATTTTTTTTTAAGTGAGGGCCAGTTAGGTTAAGTTTTTGGGGTACAGTTTAAATGTACAGTGACGCATGGTATAGTGGCTTATGGTGCAGGTAGACAAGGCCTTCCTGCACCATTAGCACCACAGAGAGAGAGAGAGAGAGAGAGAGAGAGAGAGAGAGAGAGAGAGAGAGAGAGAGAGAGAGAGAGAGAGAGAGAGAGAGAGAGAGAGAGAGAGAGACTTAACCAAACCTAACTAACTGAATTAATATAAACCTAACCTGATGGAAAGAAATAAAGAAAAAATAAAAGCTGCAACCGGCCTTACCTTTCTTGAGAAGCGTCTTTTTTATGTTTTTACATATTTCCCTGGTGGCAGACGCTACTAGCCGCCCCCTGGCGACACCCCTCGCCACCTCACACATGTACAGACCGACTGCCGCTTTAAAAAGCAACAAATTCACTCCTATATCAAGTCTGACTGGTGCGTTTGTTTACATTTCTCTGGGTCTCGGTCTGGACTCAGGCCTGCAGGATGGGAGAATGTTAGAAAACGAGAGATTTTCAGGCAAAACTAATATAAGTTAATGTTGTGATACAAAACTACAACCACTAATAATAATATACCTCATGTTTTAATAATGCCAAGACAATACAAGATAAACATTAATGACTTACAATGAAAAACAAGATGGAGATAGACAAATTAGGAAAGAAATAGGTTTCTATAGAGTATTACTGTGTGTGTGTGTGTGTGTGTGTGTGTGTGTGTGTGTGTGTGTGTGTGTGTGTCACTAATTTCTATCTCTTTCTCTCTCTCCTGAGAACTATTTCATATTGCTGTACATCAACATGAAATATCACCACACAAGCCTCTCTCTTTCTCTGCACCTCACAACACAACACAACACTTTATCACACTAATCAGTAAACAATACCAAAAGCTCCCCTTCTGCAGGCCTGACTCCTCCCTTTCATTCAGACCCTTTCTTTCCCTCTCTCTCAGCTTGCCCGCCTTCGTATCTGCGTCTATATTTACTCTTGATTCAAGTATACAACTCTACACCATACTGACCTATAGGTACAGTGCAAATAGCTTTTCTTCCTCCCTGTTTTTCCTGTCTCTCTGCCTGTCTGCCTCTTTCTCCCTCTCTACTGACTCATGGCTCAAAGATACAAGTCTAATTAAGCTTTGAACCTCTCTGTCTCTACAATATCATAAAACCTCAACACTCCAAACCAAACCAACCCTGCCAACACCTACCTGTCTCTCTGCCTCAGTCAGTCAGTCAGTCAGTCAGTCAGTCAGTCAGTCAGTCAGTCAGCCATTCAACCAGCCAGCTAGCCATTCAACCAACCAGCCAATCAATCAGTCACTCAGCTAGTCAGTCAGTCAGTCAGTCAGTCAGTCAGTCAGTCAGTCAGTCAGCCAGTCAGTCAGCCATTCAACCAGCCAGCTAGCCATTCAACCAACTAGCCAATCAATCAGTCACTCAGCTAGTCAGTCAGTCAGTCAGTCAGTCAGTCAGTCAGTCAGTCAGTCAGTCAGTCAGCCATTCAACCAGCCAGCTAGCCATTCAACCAACCAGCCAATCAATCAGTCACTCAGCTAGTCAGTTAGTCAGTCAGTCAGTCAGTCAGTCAGTCAGTCAGTCAGTCAGTCAGTCAGTCAGTCAGTCAGCCATTCAACCAGCCAGCTAGCCATTCAACCAACCAGCCAATCAATCAGTCACTCAGTTAGTCAGTCAGTCAGTCAGTCAGTCAGTCAGTCAGTCAGTCAGTCAGTCAGTCAGTCAGTCAGTTAGCCATTCAACCAGCCAGCTAGCCATTCAACCAACCAGCCAATAAATCAGTCACTCAGCTAGTCAGTCAGTCAGTCAGTCAGTCAGTCAGTCAGTCAGTCAGTCAGTCAGTCAGCCATTCAACCAGCCAGCTAGGCATTCAACCAACCAGCCAATCAATCAGTCACTCAGCTAGTCAGTCAGTCAGTCAGTCAGTCAGTCAGTCAGTCAGTCAGTCAGTCAGCCAGTCAGTCAGCCATTCAACCAGCCAGCTAGCCATTCAACCAACTAGCCAATCAATCAGTCACTCAGTCAGTCAGTCAGTCAGTCAGTCAGTCAGTCAGTCAGTCAGTCAGTCAGCCATTCAACCAGCCAGCTAGCCATTCAACCAACCAGCCAATCAATCAGTCACTCAGCTAGTCAGTTAGTCAGTCAGTCAGTCAGTCAGTCAGTCAGTCAGTCAGTCAGTCAGTCAGCCATTCAACCAGCCAGCTAGCCATTCAACCAACCAGCCAATCAATCAGTCACTAAGTTAGTCAGTCAGTCAGTCAGTCAGTCAGTCAGTCAGTCAGTCAGTCAGTTAGCCATTCAACCAGCCAGCTAGCCATTCAACCAACCAGCCAATCAATCAGTCACTCAGCTAGTCAGTCAGTCAGTCAGTCAGTCAGTCAGTCAGTCAGTCAGTCAGTCAGTCAGTCAGTCAGTCAGCCATTCAACCAGCCAGCTAGGCATTCAACCAACCAGCCAATCAATCAGTCACTCAGCTAGTCAGTCAGTCAGTCAGTCAGTCAGTCAGTCAGTCAGTCAGTCAGTCAGTCAGCCAGTCAGTCAGCCATTCAACCAGCCAGCTAGCCATTCAACCAACCAGCCAATCAATCAGTCACTCAGTTAGTCAGTCAGTCAGTCAGTCAGTCAGTCAGTCAGTCAGTCAGTCAGTCAGTTAGCCATTCAACCAGCCAGCTAGCCATTCAACCAACCAGCCAATCAATCAGTCACTCAGCTAGTCAGTCAGTCAGTCAGTCAGTCAGTCAGTCAGTCAGTCAGTCAGTCAGTCAGTCAGTCAGTCAGCCATTCAACCAGCCAGCTAGGCATTCAACCAACCAGCCAATCAATCAGTCACTCAGCTAGTCAGTCAGTCAGTCAGTCAGTCAGTCAGTCAGTCAGTTAGTCAGTCAGTCAGCCAGTCAGTCAGCCATTCAACCAGCCAGCTAGCCATTCAACCAACTAGCCAATCAATCAGTCACTCAGCTAGTCAGTCAGTCAGTCAGTCAGTCAGTCAGTCAGTCAGTCAGTCAGTCAGTCAGTCAGTCAGCCATTCAACCAACCAGCCAATCAATCAGTCACTCAGCTAGTCAGTTAGTCAGTCAGTCAGTCAGTAAGTCAGTCAGTCAGTCAGTCAGTCAGCCATTCAACCAGCCAGCTAGCCATTCAACCAACCAGCCAATCAATCAGTCACTCAGTTAGTCAGTCAGTCAGTCAGTCAGTCAGTCAGTCAGTCAGTCAGTCAGTCAGTTAGCCATTCAACCAGCCAGCTAGCCATTCGACAAACCAGCCAATCAATCAGTCACTCAGCTAGTCAGTCAGTCAGTTAGTCAGTCAGTCAGTCAGTCAGTCAGTCAGTCAGTCAGTCAGTCAGTCAGCCATTCAACCAGCCAGCTAGGCATTCAACCAACCAGCCAATCAATCAGTCACTCAGCTAGTCAGTCAGTCAGTCAGTCAGTCAGTCAGTCAGTCAGCCATTCAACCAACCAGCTAGCCACCCAACTAGCTAACCAGCCAGTCAATCAGTCACTCAGCCAGCCAGTCAGTCAGTCAGTCAGTTAGTAAGCCAGCCAGCAAGCCAGCCAGCCAGCCAGTCAGTCAGTCAGTCAGTCAGTCACTCAGCCAGCGAGTCAGCCGGCCAGCCAGTCAGTTAGTTCTGTGGGCCTGTGTATGGTTCTGGTGGGCGTCTGTTTGGTTTGTGTTAGGTTCAGCTAGCCCTCTGTTTGGTCTGTGTTTGGTCTCTGGGCCATAGATGCAGCAAGACCGGTTCAAAATTCCAAGCACTGACGCACTGCACAGACTACCACCTCATGCCTGCTTGGTGTGAAAGAGTCTGCTGGGACAAATGACCTACACAGCAACTTGTATCAGTCCCCCAGATGTGTTCCTGGAAGCTCAGTGTTATGGATGCAGTGTGACATGCTGACTTAGGGAAGGCTGTCTGTCGTGGCTGCACCTTGCTGTGGCTAAGAAAAGGCTGTGTTTGTTTGAAGTGCTGTACTGGTCATGCTGGGAAGTGTACAGGCCACCATTAGTAGTTTAAATGTTGCACTAGAATGAAATTAGTTGGGAAATGTAATGCATAATTATTGGCAGGGAAAAGATGGTGACAGGGATGCTGGGACGTGCTTCACTGTACACCGTGGTGGCCGCCCCTTGGTGCTTGGCGGTACCTTATAGGGCATCAAGGGGCAGTTATTGTAGTCTCATCTTACAGCAAAACAAGTAAAAGAAAAAAAATAGTAATAATAATAATAATAAAAAAAAATTTTTATCATTGTCTTGATGAGCACAAATCTTTCCCTGCCAATACATAAACAGCACATTTTTTCACTAAATTTCACCATTGTAGTACACATTTATACTAGTAATGATGACCTGTAGACTTTCCAGGCATGACAACACTTGAAACACAACCATTTTGTTAGCTACAGCATAGAGCAGCCACCAGACAGCCTTCCCCCACGTCAGCATGTCACACACTGAATCTGTCAGTCTGCTTTCAAGAACACATGAGGGACTAACAGGAGTTGCCATGTACTTAATTTCCTGCAGATTCTTTCACACCAAGGAGTAGCAAGTTGGAAGTCTGTGATTGTAACTATCCTGCTCAATTTCAGCTTCTATTCTAATCTCTACTTAATCTCCATATAGTTCCATTTTGGCCATAAGTCACTGTTTACTTAATCAATCCCTCCTAAGACACTGCACTTTTTTCAGATTATAGAGCTGATAGGTCTCGGTAGGGGGTTGAGTGGTGGCTTGAGAGGGCCTTGGTGGGGGCTGACAGGGTTTGGTAGGGCTTGGCAGGGGTGACAGCAAAGGCTTCTGTTTAAAATCTCACATCTCAAGCCACCTCATTACTTGAGAGGTGACAAAGGGCTTGGCAGAGCTTGACAGGGATTGGTAGAGGTGACAGAGGCAGGCAGGAGTGACAGGGGATGACAAGGAACACCTCAAAATTAATGTACAGACCGACTGCCCCTCTAAAAATGCTTCAAACTTTCCTTGTTTTGTATAAGCTTGAGCACCTGGTACACTCACGGGCACACAGCACCCCCGGGCCGTCCCCCAACACCTCAGGACTCGGGAAAGGGGGGGTCCCAGGCCGTGATGGAAATAAATAAATAAAAATAAAAGCTGGAACCGGCCTTACCTTTCTTGAGGGCGTCTTCTTTATGTCTGTACATATTTCCACGGTGGCACACGCTACTAGCCGCCCCCTGGACACGCCTCTCGCCACCTCACGCATGTACAGACCGACTGCCCCTCTCTGAAAAGCAACAAATTCAGCCCTATATCAAGTCTGACTCGTGCCTGTTTACATTTCTCTGGGTCTCTGTCAGGGCTCAGGCGTGTAGAATGAAAGAATGATAGAAAACGAAAGATTTTCAGGGGAAACTAGTTATAAGTCTATTATAAAATACCGTGATACAACCACTAATAATGTCTTAATAATGCACTTTTTCCTAACAGTATACTGAGGTCGACAAACTGAAAGGCTTTGGAGTAGTCAACAAAGACTGATTTCACTAATGAATTGCTTGGTATGTCAGTCACTTTGAATCGTCTTTTTGCCTTGTGACTAATTTTTAATGTCTCGGTTAGGTTAGGATAGGTTAGGTTAGGTTAGGTTAGGTTAGGTTAGGTTAGGTTAGGTCAGGTCAGGTTAGGTTAGGTTAGGTTAGGTTAGGTTAGGTTAGGTTAGGTCAGGTCAGGTCAGGTTAGGTTAGGTTAGGTTAAGTTAGGTTAGGTAAGGTTAGGTTAGGTTAGGTTAGGTTAAAAAAAAAAGATTTTTTTTTCAGGTGAGGGCCAGTTAGGTTGTTTTTGTGGTACAGATTTAAGGTACAGTGACACATGGTACAGTGGCTTATGGTGAAGGTAGACAAGGCCTTCCTGCACCATTAGCACCATAGAGTACAGTGATGTGCCTATATCAAGTCTGACTGGTGCGTTTGTTTACATTTCTCTGGGTCTCGGTCTGGACTCAGAGGTTAGGTTGGTTGTGCTTGTGTTGTACAGGGTTAGGTTGTGTTGTGCTGTGCTGTGCTGTGCTGTGCTGTGCTGTGCTGTGCTGTGCTGTGCTGTGCTGTGCTGTGCTGTGCTGTGCTGTGCTGTGCTGTGCTGTGCTGTGCTGTGCTGTTGTGCTGTGCTGTGCTGTGCTGTGCTGTGCTGTGCTGTGCTGTGCTGTGCTGTGCCAGGCCAGGCCAGGCTGTTGTGCTGTGCTGTGCTGTACAGTGCTGTGCTGTGCTGTGCAGGCCAGGCCAGGCCAGGCCAGGCCAGGTTGCGCTGTGCTGTGCTGTGCTGTGCTGTGCCAGGCCAGGCCAGGCCAGGCTGTGCTGTGCTGTGCTGTGCTGTGCCAGGCCAGGCCAGGCTGTGCAGCCAGGCTGTGCGCTGTGCTGTGCTGTGCTGTGCTGTGCTGTGCCAGGCCAGGCCAGGCCAGGCCAGGCCAGGCCAGGCCAGGCTGTGCTGTGCTGTGCTGTGCTGTGCTGTGCTGTGCTGTGCTGTGCTGTGCTGTGCTGTGCTGTGCTGTGCTGTGCTGTGCTGTGCTGTGCTGTGCTGTGCTGTGCTGTGCTGTGCTGTGCTGTGCGCTGTGCTGTGCTGTGCTGTGCTGTGCTGTG
This sequence comes from Scylla paramamosain, assembly GCF_035594125.1. Taxonomy (NCBI): domain Eukaryota; kingdom Metazoa; phylum Arthropoda; class Malacostraca; order Decapoda; family Portunidae; genus Scylla; species Scylla paramamosain. The sequence continues at coordinate 35,279 of NW_026973843.1, read as the reverse complement.
CTGTGCTGTGCTGTGCTGTGCTGTGCTGTGCCAGGCCTGTGCTGTGCTGTGCTGTGCTGTGCTGTGCTGTGCTGTGCTGTGCTGTGCTGTGCTGTGCTGTGCTGTGCTGTGCTGTGCTGTGCTGTGCTGTGCTGTGCTGTGCTGTGCTGTGCTGTGCTGTGCTGTGCTGTGCTGTGCTGTGCTGTGCTGTGCTGTGCTGTGCTGTGCTGTGCTGTGCTGTGCTGTGCTGTGCTGTGCTGTGCTGTGCTGTGCTGTGCTGTGCTGTGCTGTGCTGTGCTGTGCTGTGCTGTGCTGTGCTGTGCTGTGCTGTGCTGGTGCTGCTGTGCTGTGCTGTGCTGTGCTGTGCTGTGCTGTGCTGTGCTGTGCTGTGCTGTGCTGTGCTGTGCTGTGCTGTGCTGTGCTGTGCTGTGCTGTGCTGTGCTGTGCTGTGCTGTGCTGTGCTGTGCGTTGTGCTGTGCTGTGCTGTGCTGGTGCTGTGCTGTGCTGTGCTGTGCTGTGCTGTGCTGTGCTGTGCTGTGCTGTGCTGTGCTGTGCTGTGCTGTGCTGTGCTGTGCTGCGCTGCGCTGTGCTGTGCTGTGCTGTGCTGTGCTGTGCTGTGCTGTGTCAGGCCAGGCCAGGCCAGCTGTGCTGGTGCTGTGCTGTGCTGTGCTGTGCTGTGCTGTGCTGTGCTGTGCTGTGCTGTGCTGTGCTGTGCTGTGCTGTGCTGTGCTGTGCTGTGCTGTGCTGTGCTGTGCTGTGCTGTGCTGTGCTGTGCTGTGCTGTGCTGTGCTGGTGCTGTGCTGTGCTGTGCTGTGCTGTGCTGTGCTGTGCTGTGCTGTGCTGTGCTGTGCTGTGCTGTGCTGTGCTGTGCTGTGCTGTGCTGTGCTGTGCTGTGCTGTGCTGTGCTGTGCCAGGCCAGGCCAGGCCAGCTTGTGCTGTGCTGTGCTGTGCTGTGCTGTGCTGTGCTGTGCTGCGCTGTGCTGTGCTGTGCTGTGCTGTGCCAGCTGTGCTGTGCTGTGCTGTGCTGTGCTGTGCTGTGCTGTGCTGTGCCAGGCCAGGCCAGGCCAGGCCAGGCCAGTTGTGCCAGGCCAGGCCAGGCCAGCTGTGCTGTGCTGTGCTGTGCTGTGCTGTGCTGTGCTGTGCTGTGCTGTGCTGTGCTGTGCTGTGCTGCGCTGTGCTGTGCTGTGCTGTGCTGTGCTGTGCTGTGCTGTGCTGTGCTGTGCTGTGCTGTGCTGTGCTGTGCTGTGCTGTGCTGTGCTGTGCTGTGCTGTGCTGTGCTGTGCTGTGCTGTGCTGTGCTGTGCTGTGCTGTGCTGTGCTGGTGCTGTGCTGTGCGCTGTGCTGTGCTGTGCTGTGCTGTGCTGTGCTGTGCTGTGCTGTGCTGTGCTGTGCCAGGTTGTGCTGTGCTGTGCTGTGCTGTGCTGTGCTGTGCTGTGCTGTGCTGTGCTGTGCTGTGCTGTGCTGTGCTGTGCTGTGCTGCGCTGTGCTGTGCTGTGCTGTGCTGTGCTGTGCTGTGCTGCGCCGTGCTGAAGCGTGCTGTGCTGTGCTGTGCTGTGCTGTGCTGTGCTGCGCTGCGCTGTGCTGTGCTGTGCTGCGCTTGTACAGCTGTGCTGCGCTGCGCTTGTGCTGCTGTGCTGTGCTGTGCTGTGCTGTGCTGTGCTGTGCTGTGCTGTGCTGTGCTGTGCTGTGCTGTGCTGTGCTGTGCTGTGCTGTGCTGTGCTGTGCTGTGCTGTGCTGTGCTGTGCTGTGCTGTGCTGTGCTGTGCTGTGCTGTGCCAGTGCTGTGCTGTGCTGTGCTGTGCTGTGCTGTGCTGTGCTGTGCTGTGCTGTGCTGTGCTGTGCTGTGCTGTGCTGTGCTGTGCTGTGCTGTGCTGTGCTGTGCTGTGCTGTGCTGGTGCTGTGCTGTGCTGTGCTGTGCTGTGCTGTGCTGTGCTGTGCTGTGCTGTGCTGTGCTGTGCTGTGCTGTGCTGTGCTGTGCCAGGCCAGGCCAGGCCAGCCATGCCAGGTGCTGTGCTGTGCTGTGCTGTGCTGTGCTGTGCTGTGCAGTTGTGCTGTGCTGTGCTGTGCTGTGCCAGTTGTGCTGTGCTGTGCTGTGCTGTGCTGTGCTGTGCTGTGCTGTGCTGTGCTGTGCTGTGCTGTGCTGTGCTGTGCAGGCAGCTGTGCTGTGCTGTGCTGTGCTGTGCTGTGCTGTGCTGTGCTGTGCTGTGCTGTGCTGTGCTGTGCTGTGCTGTGCTGTGCTGTGCTGTGCTGTGCTGTGCTGTGCTGTGCTGTTGCGCTGTGCTGTGCTGTGCTGTGCTGTGCTGTGCTGTGCTGTGCTGTGCTGTGCTGTGCTGTGCTGTGCCAGGCTGTGCCAGGCCAGGCCAGGCCAGGCCAGGCCAGGCCAGGCCAGGCCAGGCCAGGCCAGTGCTGTGCTGTGCTGAGTTGTGCTGTGCCAGGCCAGGCCAGGCCAGGCTGTGCTGTGCTGTGCCAGCCAGGCCAGGCCAGGCCAGGCCAGGCCTGCCAGGCCAGGCCAGGCCAGGCCAGGCCAGGCCAGGCCAGGCCAGGCCAGGCCAGGCCAGGCCAGGCCAGGCCAGGCCAGGCCAGGCCAGGCCAGGCCAGGCCAGCCAGGCCAGGCCAGGCCAGGCCAGGCCAGGCCAGGCCAGGCCAGGCCAGGCCAGGCCAGGCCAGGCTGCGCTGTGCTGTGCTGTGCTGTGTCAGGCCAGGCCAGGCCAGGCCAGGCCAGGCTGTGCTGTGCTGTGCTGTACAGCCAGGTGCAGGCCAGGCCAGGCCAGGCTGTTGCCAGGCTGTGCTGTGCCAGGCCAGGCCAGGCCAGGCCAGGCCAGGCCAGGCCAGGCCAGGGCCAGGCCAGGCCAGGCCAGGCCAGGCCAGCCAGCCAGGCCAGGCCAGGCCAGGCCAGGCCAGGCCAGGCCAGGCCAGGCCAGGCCAGGCCAGGCCAGGCCAGGCCAGGCCAGGCCAGGCCAGGCCAGGCCAGGCCAGGCCAGGCCAGTGCTGTGCTGTGCTGTGCTGTGCTGTGCTGTGCTGTGCTGTGCTGTGCTGTGCTGTGCTGTGCTGTGCTGTGCTGTGCTGTGCTGTGCTGGTGCTGTGCTGTGCTGTGCTGTGCTGTGCTGTGCTGTGCTGTGCTGTGCTGTGCTGTGCTGTGCTGTGCTGTGCTGTGCTGTGCTGTGCTGTGCTGTGCTGTGCTGTGCTGTGCTGTGCTGTGCTGGTGCTGTGCCAGGCCAGGCTGTGCTGTGCTGTGCTGTGCTGTGCTGTGCTGTGCTGTGCTGTGCTGTGCTGTGCTGTGCTGTGCTGTGCTGTGCTGTGCTGTGCTGTGCTGTGCTGTGCTGTGCTGTGCTGTGCTGTGCTGTGCTGTGCTGTGCTGTGCTGTGCTGTGCTGTGCTGTGCTGTGCTGTGCTGTGCTGTGCTGTGCTGTGCTGTGCTGGTGCTGTGCTGTGCTGTGCTGTGCTGTGCTGTGCTGTGCTGTGCCAGGCTGTGCTGTGCTGTGCTGTGCTGTGCTGTGCTGTGCTGTGCTGTGCTGTGCTGTGCTGGCCAGTTGCTGTGCTGTGCTGTGCTGTGCTGTGCTGTGCTGTGCTGTGCTGTGCTGTGCTGTGCTGTGCTGTGCTGTGCTGTGCTGTGCTGTGCTGTGCTGTGCTGTGCTGTGCTGTGCTGTGCTGTGCTGTGCTGTGCTGTGCTGTGCTGTGCTGTGCTGTGCTGTGCTGTGCTGTGCTGTGCTGTGCTGTGCTGTGCTGGTGCTGTGCTGTGCTGTGCTGTGCTGTGCTGTGCTGTGCTGTGCTGTGCTGTGCTGTGCTGTGCTGTGCTGTGCTGTGCTGTGCTGTGCTGTGCTGTGCTGTGCTGTGCTGTGCTGTGCTGTGCTGTGCTGTGCTGTGCTGTGCTGTGCTGTGCTGTGCTGTGCTGTGCTGTGCTGTGCAGGCCAGGCCAGGCTGTGCTGTGCTGTGCTGTGCTGTGCTGTGCTGTGCTGTGCTGTGCTGTGCTGTGCTGTGCTGTGCTGTGCTGTGCTGTGCTGTGCTGTGCTGTGCTTGTGCTGTGCTGTGCTGTGCTGTGCTGTGCTGTGCTGTGCTGTGCCAGGCTGTGCTGTGCTGTGCTGTGCTGTGCTGTGCTGTGCTGTGCTGCCAGGCGCTGTGCTGTGCTGTGCTGTGCCAGGCTGTGCTGTGCTGTGCTGTGCTGTGCTGTGCTGTGCTGTGCTGTGCTGTGCTGTGCTGTGCTGTGCTGTGCCAGGCCAGGCCAGGCTGTGCTGTGCTGTGCTGTGCTGTGCTGTGCTGTGCTGTGCTGTGCTGTGCTGTGCTGTGCTGTGCTGTGCTGTGCTGTGCTGTGCTGTGCTGTGCTGTGCTGTGCTGTGCTGTGCTGTGCTGTGCTGTGCTGTGCTGTGCTGTGCTGTGCTGTGCTGTGCTGTGCTGTGCTGTGCTGTGCTGTGCTGTGCTGTGCTGTGCTGTGCTGTGCTGTGCTGTGCTGTGCTGTGCTGTGCTGTGCTGTGCTGTGCTGTGCTGTGCTGTGCTGTGCTGTGCTGTGCTGTGCTGTGCTGTGCTGTGCTGTGCTGTGCTGTGCTGTGCTGTGCTGTGCTGTGCTGTGCTGTGCTGTGCTGTGCTGTGCTGTGCTGTGCTGTGCTGTGCCAGGCCAGGCCAGGCTGTGCTGTGCTGTGCTGTGCTGTGCTGTGCTGTGCTGTGCTGTGCTGTGCTGTGCTGCCAGCTGTGCTGTGCTGTGCTGTGCTGTGCTGTGCTGTGCTGTGCTGTGCTGCGCTGTGCTGTGCTGGCGCTGTGCTGTGCTGTGCTGTGCTGTGCTGTGCTGTGCTGTGCTGCAGGCCAGGCCAGGCCAGGCTGTGCTGTGCTGTGCCAGGCCAGTGCCAGGCTGTGCTGTGCTGTGCTGTGCTGTGCTGTGCTGTGCTGTGCTGTGCTGTGCTGTGCTGTGCTGTGCTGTGCTGTGCTGTGCTGTGCTGTGCCAGGCCAGTGCCAGGCCAGGCCAGGCTGTGCTGTGCTGTGCTGTGCTGTGCTGCTGTGCTGTGCTGTGCTGTGCCAGTGCTGTGCTGTGCTGTGCTGTGCTGTGCTGTGCTGTGCTGTGCTGGTGCTGTGCCAGTTGTACAGCTGTGCTGTGCTGTGCTGTGCTGTGCTGTGCTGTGCTGTGCTGTGCTGTGCTGTGCTGTGCTGTGCTGTGCTGTGCTGTGCTGTGCTGTGCCAGGCCAGGCCAGCTGTGCTGGTGCTGTGCTGTGCCAGGCCAGGCCAGGCCAGGCCAGGCCAGGCCAGCCAGGCCAGCTGTGCCAGCCAGGCCAGGCCAGGCCAGGCCAGGCCAGGCCAGGCCAGGCCAGGCCAGGCCAGGCCAGGCCAGGCCAGGCCAGGCCAGGCCAGGCCAGGCCAGGCCAGGCCAGGCCAGGCCAGGCCAGGCCAGGCCTGTGCTGTGCTGTGCTGTGCCAGGCCAGGCCAGGCCAGGCTGTGCTGTGCTGTGCTGTGCTGTGCTGTGCTGTGCTGTGCTGTGCTGTGCTGTTGCTGTGCTGTGCTGTGCTGTGCTGTGCTGTGCTGTGCTGTGCCAGGCCAGGTTGTGCTGTGCTGTGCTGTGCTGTGCTGTGCTGTGCTGTGCTGTGCTGTGCTGTGCTGTGCTGTGCTGTGCTGTGCTGTGCTGTGCTGTGCTGTGCTGTGCTGTGCTGTGCTGTGCTGTGCTGTGCTGTGCTGTGCTGTGCTTGTGCTGTGCTGTGCTGTGCTGTGCTGTGCTGTGCTGTGCTGTGCTGTGCTGTGCTGTGCTGTGCTGTGTGCTGTGCTACAGGCCAGGCCAGTTGTGCTGCAGGCTGTGCTGTGCTGTGCTGTGCTGTGCTGTGCTGTGCTGTGCTGTGCTGTGCTGTGCTGTGCTGTGCTGTGCTGTGCTGTGCTGTGCTGTGCTGTGCTGTGCTGTGCTGTGCTGTGCTGTGCTGTGCTGTGCTGTGCTGTGCCAGGCTGTGCTGTGCTGTGCTGTGCTGTGCTGTGCTGTGCTGTGCTGTGCTGTGCTGTGCTGTGCTGTGCTGTGCTGTGCTGTGCTGTGCTGTGCTGTGCTGTGCTGTGCTGTGCTGTGCTGTGCTGTGCTGTGCTGTGCTGTGCTGTGCTGTGCTGTGCTGTGCTGTGCCAGGCCAGGCCAGTGCTGTGCTGTGCTGTGCTGTGCTGTGCTGTGCTGTGCTGTGCTGTGCTGTGCTGTGCTGTGCTGTGCTGTGCTGTGCTGTGCTGTGCTGTGCTGTGCTGTGCTGTGCTGTGCTGTGCTGTGCTGTGCTGTGCTGTGCTGTGCTGTGCTGTGCTGTGCTGTGCTGTGCTGTGCTGTGCTGTGCTGTGCTGTGCTGTGCTGTGCTGTGCTGTGCTGTGCTGTGCTGTGCTGTGCTGTGCTGTGCTGGTGCTGTGCTGTGCTGTGCTGTGCCAGGCTGTGCTGTGCTGTGCTGTGCTGTGCTGTGCTGTGCTGTGCTGTGCTGTGCTGTGCTGTGCTGTGCTGTGCTGTGCTGTGCTGTGCTGTGCTGTGCTGTGCTGTGCTGTGCTGTGCCAGGCTGTGCTGTGCTGTGCTGTGCTGTGCTGTGCTGTGCTGTGCTGTGCTGGTGTTGTGCTGTGCCAGGCTGTGCCAGTGCTGTGCTTGTGCTGTGCTGTGCTGTGCTGTGCCAGTGCCAGTGCCAGGCTGTGCTGTGCTGTGCTGCGCCAGCTGTGCTGTGCTGTGCCAGGCCAGGCCAGGCCAGGCCAGTGCCAGAGGTTGTGCTGTGCTGTGCTGTGCTGTGCTGTGCTGTGCTGTGCTGTGCTGTGCTGTGCTGTGCTGTGCTGTGCTGTGCTGTGCTGTGCTGTGCTGTGCTGTGCTGTGCTGTGCTGTGCTGTGCTGTGCTGTGCTGTGCTGTGCTGTGCTGTGCCAGGCCAGGTTGTGCTGTGCTGTGCTGTGCTGTGCTGTGCTGTGCTGTGCTGTGCTGTGCTGTGCTGTGCTGTGCTGTGCTGTGCTGTGCTGTGCTGTGCTGTGCTGTGCTGTGCTGTGCTGTGCTGTGCTGTGCTGTGCTGTGCTGTGCTGTGCTGTGCTGTGCTGTGCTGTGCTGTGCTGTGCTGTGCTGTGCTGTGCTGTGCTGTGCTGTGCTGTGCTGTGCTGTGCTGTGCTTGTGCTTGTGCTGTGCTGTGCTGTGCTGTGCTGTGCTGTGCTGTGCTGTGCTGTGCTGTGCTGTGCTGTGCTGTGCTGTGCTGTGCTGTGCTGTGCTGTGCTGTGCTGTGCTGTGCTGTGCTGTGCTGTGCTGTGCTGTGCTGTGCTGTGCTGTGCTGTGCTGTGCTGTGCTGTGCTGTGCTGTGCTTGTGCTGTGCTGTGCTGTGCTGTGCTGTGCTGTGCTGTGCTGTGCTGTGCTTGTGCTGTGCTGTGCTGTGCTGTGCTGTGTCCAGCCAGGCCAGTTGTGCTGTGCTGTGCTGTGCTGTGCTGTTAGGCTGTGCTAGGTGCTGTGCTGTTAGGTTAGGTGCTGTGCTAGGTGCTGTGCTGTGCTAGGTGCTGTGCTGTGCTGTGCTGTGCTGTGCTGTGCTGTGCTGTGCTGTGCTGTGCTGTGCTGTGCTGTGCTGTGCCAGGTGCTGTGCTGTGCTGTGCTGTGCTGTGCTGTGCTGTGCTGGTGCTGTGCTGTGCTGTGCTGTGCTGTGCTGTGCTGTGCTGTGCCAGCTGTGCTGTGCTGTGCTGTGCTGTGCTTGTGCTGTGCTGTGCTGTGCTGTGCTGTGCTGTGCTGTGCTGTGCTGTGCTGTGCTGGTGCTGTGCTGTGCTGTGCTGTGCTGTGCTGTGCTGTGCTGTGCTGTGCTGTGCTGTGCTGTGCTGTGCTGTGCTGTGCTGTGCCAGGTTGTGCTGTGCTGTGCTGTGCTGTGCCAGGCCAGTGCTGTGCTGTGCTGTGCAGGCTGGTGCTGTGCTGTGCTGTGCTGTGCTGTGCTGTGCTGTGCTGTGCTGTGCTGTGCTGTGCTAGCCAGGCCAGGCTGTGCTTGTGCTGTGCTGTGCTGTGCTGTGCTGTGCTGTGCTGTGCCAGGCCAGGCCAGGCTGTGCTGTGCTGTGCTGTGCCAGGCTGTGCTGTGCTAGGTTAGTGCCAGGTTGTGCTGTGCTGTGCTGTGCTGTAGGCTGTACAGTGCTGTGCTGTGCCAGGCTGTGCTGTGCTGTGCTGTGCTGTGCTGTGCTGTGCTGTGCTGTGCTGTGCTGTACAGTGCTGTGCTGTGCTGTGCCAGGCCAGGCCAGGCCAGGCCAGGCCAGGCCAGGCCAGGCTGTGCTGCCAGTGCAGGCCAGGCCAGGCCAGGCCAGGCCAGGCCAGGCCAGCTGCCAGGCCAGTGTTAGGCTGTGCTGTGCTGTGCCAGCCAGGCCAGGCCAGCTGTGCTGTGCTGTGCTGTGCTGTGCTGTGCTGTGCTGTGCTGTGCTGGTGCTGTGCTGCAGTTGTGCTGTGCTGTGCTGTGCTAGGTGCTGTGCTAGGTTGTGCCAGGCCAGGCCAGTGCTGTGCTGTGCTGTGCTGTGCTGTGCTGTGCTGTGCTGTGCTGTGCTGTGCTGTGCTGTGCTGTGCTGGTGCTGTGCTGTGCTGTGCTGTGCTGTGCTGTGCTGGTGCTGTGCTGTGCTGTGCTGTGCTGTGCTGTGCTGTGCTGTGCTGTGCTGTGCTGTGCTGTGCTGTGCTGTGCTGTGCTGTGCTGTGCTGTGCTGTGCTGTGCTGTGCTGTGCTGTGCTGTGCTGTGTTGTGCTGTGCTGTGCTGTGCTGTACAGGCTTCGTGCTGTGCTGTGCTGTGCCAGGTTGTTGTGCTGTGCTGTGCTGTGCTGTGCTGTGTTGTGCTGTGCTGTGCTGTTGTGCTGTGCTGTGCTGTGCTGTGCTGTGCTGTGCTGTGCCAGGTTGTGCTGTGCTGTGCTGAAGTTGTGCTGTGCTGCGCAGCGCAGGTTGTGCTGTGCTGTGTTTTCAGGCCAGGCTGTGCGTGTGCTGTGCTGTTGCGCTGTGCTGTGCTGTGCTGTGCTGTGCTGTGCTGTGCTGTAAGAGGCCAGGCCAGGCTGTGCTGTGCTGTGCTGTGCTGTTGTGCTGTGCTGTAGAAGCGCTGGTGCTGTGCTGTGCCTGGTGCTGTGCTGTGCTGTTGCTGTGCTGTGCTGTGCTGTGCTGTGCTGTGCTGTGCTGTGCTGTGCTGTGCTGTGCTGTGCTGTGCTGTGCTGTGCTAGCCAGCTGTGCTGTGCTGTGCTGTGCTGTGCTGTGCTGTGCTGTGCTGTGCTGTGCTGTGCTGTGCTGTGCTGTTGCTGTGCTGTGCTGTGCTGTGCTGTGCTTGTGCTGTGCTGCGCTGTGCTGTGCTGTGCTGCGCTGTGCTGTGCTGTGCTGTGCTGTGCTGTGCTGTGCTAGGCCAGGCTGTGCTGTTAGGCTGTGCTGTGCTGTGCTGTGCTGTGCTGTGCTGTGCTGTGCTGTGCTGTGCTGTGCTGTGCCAGTGCTAGGGTGCTGTGCTGTGCTGTGCTGTGCTGTGCTGTGCTGTGCTGTGCTGTGCTGTGCTGTGCTGTGCTGTGCTGTGCTGTGCTGTGCTGTGCTGTGCTGTGCTGTGCTGTTAGGCTGTGCTGTGCTGTGCTGTGCCAGGCTGTGCTGTGCTGTGCTGTGCTGTGCTGTGCTGTGCTGTGCTGTGCTGTGCTGTGCTGTGCTGTGCTGTGCTGTGCTGTGCTGTGCTGTGCTGTGCTGTGCTGTGCTGTGCTGTGCTAGGTTGTGCTGTGCTGTGCTGTGCTAGGTGCTGTGCTGTGCTGTGCTGTGCTGTGCTGGTGCTGTGCTTGTGCTGTGCTGTGCTGTGCTGTGCTGTGCTGTGCTGTGCTAGCTGTGCTGTGCTGTGCTGTGCTGGTGCTGTGCTGTGCTGTGCTGTGCTGTGCTGTGCTGCTGCTTGTGCTGTGCTGTGCTGTGCTGCTGTGCTGTGCTAGGTTAGGTTGTGCTGTGCTGTTAGGTTGCAGGTTAGGTTGTGCTGTGCTGTGCTGTGTTAGGTTAGGTTGTTAGGTTAGGTTAGATAGTTAGGCTGTGCTGTGCTGTGCTGTGCTGTGCTTGTGCTGCTGTGCTGTGTTGGTGCTGTGCTGTGCTGTGCCATTAGGGTATTAGGTTAGTTAGGTTGAAGAAGAAGTTGTGCTGGTGCTGTGCTGTGCTAGGGCTGTGCTAGGTTAGGTTAGGTTAGGTTAGGGTTGTGCTGTGCTGCGCTGTGCTGTGCTGTGCTGTGCTGTGGTTGTGTTGTGCTGTGCTGTGCTGTGCTGTGCTGTGCTGTGCTGTGCTGCTGCTGTGCTGTGCTGTGCAGCTGCTGTGCTGTGCTGTGCTGCGCTGTGCTGTGCTGGTGCTGTGCTGTGCTGTGCTGTGCTGTGCTGTGCTGTGCAGAAGTTGCCAGTGCTGTGCTGTGCTGTGCTGTGCTGTGCTGTGCTGTGCTGTGCTGTGCTGTGCTGTGCTGTGCTGTGCTGTGCTGTGCTGTGTTGTGCCAGGCCAGGCCAGGTTGCTGTGCCTGTGCTGTGCTGTGTTGTGCTGTGCTGTGCCAGGCCAGTTGTGCTGTGCTGTGCCAGGCCAGGCCAGGCCAGTGCCAGGCTGTGCTGTGCCAGGCCATTAGCCAGGCCAGGCTTAGGGGAGAGTGCTGTGCTGTGCAGGCCTGTGCTGTGCTGTGCTGTGTTGTTGTGCTAGGCCAGCCAGCCAGGCCAGAAGCCAGGCCAGGTTGTGCTGTGCTGTGCTGTGCCAGGCCAGGCTGTGCTGTGCTGTGCTGTGCTGTGCTGTGCTGTGCTGTGCTGTGCTGTGCTGTGCTGTGCTGTGCTGCGCTGTGTTGTGGCCAGGCCAGGCCAGGCTGTGCTGTGCTGTGCTGTGCTGTGCTAGGTTAGGCTGTGTTGTGTTGTGTTGTACAGTTGTGCTGTGCTGTGCTGTGCTGTGTTGTGCTGTGCTGTGCTGAAGAAGAAGTTGTGCTGTGCTGTGCTGTGCTAGGTTAGGTTGTGTTGTGTTGTGTTGTGCTGTGCTGTGCTGTGCTGTAGAAGTTAGCTGTGCTGTGCTGGTTGTTAGTGCAGGTAGGTTGTGCTGTGCTGTGCTGTGCTGTGCTGTGCTGTGCTGTGCCAGTTGTGCTGTGCTGTGCTGTGCTGTGCTGTGCTGTGCTGTGCTGTGCTGTGCTGTGCTGTGCTGTGTTGTAGTTAGGTTAGAAGTTAGGTTAGGGATAGGCTGTGCTGTGTTGTGCTGTGCTGTGTCTGTGGCCATTGTGTTGTGCTGTGCTGTGTTGTGCTTGTACAGTGCTAGGTGCTGTGCTGTGCTAGGTTAGGCTGTGCTGTGTTGTGCTGTGTTGGGGTTAGGCTAGGCTGTTAGGTTGCTGTGTTGTGCTGTGCTAGGCTGTGCTGTGCTGTGCTGTGCTGTGCTGTGCTGTGCTGTGCTGTGCTAGTTGTGCTGAAGGTGTTGTGCTTGTGCTGTGCTGTGCTGTGCTGTGCTGTGCTGTGCTGTTAGGCTGTGCTGTGCTGTGCTGTGCTGTGCTGCTGTGCTGTGCTGTGCTGTGCTGTGCTGTGCTGTGCTGTGCTGTGCTGTGCTGTGCTGTGCTGTGCTGTGCTGTGTCCTGTGCTGTGCTGTAGCTAGTTAGGCTAGTGCTGTGCTGTGCTAGTGCTGGTAGCTGTGCTGTGTTAGGTTAGGTTGTGCTGTGCTTGTGCTGTTATTAGGGTTAGGCTAGGTTGTGCTGTGCTGTGCTGTGCTGTGCTTGTGCTGTGCTGTGCTAGGCTGTGCTGTGCTGTGCTGTTAGGCTGTGCTGTGCTAGTGCTAGTGCTGTGCTGTGCTGTGCTAGGTTAGGTTAGGTTAGTGCTGTGCTGTGCTGTGCTGTGCTGTGCTGTGCTAGGCTGTGTTGTGTTGCCAGGCCAGTGCTAGGGTGTGCTGGCTGTGCTGTGCTGTGCCAGGTGCTGTGCTGTGCTAGTGCTGTGCTGTGGGCTGTTAGGTTAGGCTGTGCTGTGCTGTGCTAGGTTAGGTTAGGTTAGGTTTAGTTAGGTTGTGTTGTGCTGTGCTGTGCTGTGCTGTGCTGTGCTGTGCTACAGTTGTGCTGTGCTGTGCTGTACAGCTGTGCTGTGCTGTGCTGTGCTGTGTTGTGTTGTGCTGTGCCAAACAGTGCTGTGCTGTTGCTGTGCTGTGCTGTGTTGTGCTTGCGCTGTGCTGTGCTGTGGTTGTAGTTGAAGAAGGTGTTGTGTTGTGCTGTGCTGTGCTGTGTTGAAGAAGAAGAAGCTGTAGCTGTGCCAGCCAGGCTAGGCTGCTGTGCTGTGTTGTGTTGGCCAGTTGTGCTGTGCTGTGCTGTGTTGTGTTGTGTTGTGCTGTGCTGTGTTGTGTTGTGCTGTGCTGTGTTGTGCTGTGCTGTGTTGTGTTGTGCTGGTGTTGTGTTGTGCTGTGCTGTGTTGTGCTGTGCTGTGCTGTGCTGTGCTGTGTTGCTGTGCCAGTGCTGTAGATAGGCTGTGCTGTGCTGTGCTGTGCTTGTGCTGTGCTGTGCTGTGCTGTGTTGTAGATACAGTTGTGCTGTGCCAGCCAGTTATGCTAGCAAAGGTGCTGTGCTGTGCTGTGCTGTGCTGGTGTTGTGTTGTAGATAGATAGGTAGATAGGCTGTTGTAGATAGTGCTGTGCTGTGCTGTGCGTTGTAGCTGTGTTGTGCTGTAGAAGTTAGGTTGTGTGCTGTAGATAGGTTGTGCTGTGCTGTGCTGCTGCTGCTGTGTTAGGTAGGCTGCGCTGTTGCTGCTAGCTGTGCTGTAGATAGGGCTAATTGTAGCTGTGCTGTGCTGCGCAGTGCTAGGTTAGTGTTAGGTTGTAGTTAGGTTAGGTTAGGTTAGGTGTGCTGCTGTGCTAGTGCTGTTATTAGCGCTAGGTTGTGCTGTGCTGTGCTAGGTTAGGTTAGGCTGTGTTGTACTGTGCTGTGCTAGGTTAGGTGCTGTGCTGTGCTGTGCTGTGCTGGTGCTGTGCTGTGCTGTGCCAGGCCAGGCCAGCCAGGCTGGTGCTGTGCTGTACAGGTTGTGTACAGTTGTGCTCAGGCTAGTGCTACAGTTAGGTTGTGCTGTGCTGTGCTGTGTTGTGGCAGCAGCTGTGTTGTGTTGTGCTGTGCTGTGCTGCGCTGTGCTGTGTTGTGTTGTGTTGAAGAAGAAGAAGAAAGAAGGAAGAATGTTCAGTTGTTGTGTCAGGGTTAGGTTGTGTTGTGTTAGGCTGTGCTGTGCTCAGGGATCTACCCAGAGTCCTAACCTAACCTAACCTAACCTAACCTAACCTAACCTAACCTAACCTAACCTAACCTAACCTAACCTAACCTAACCTAACCTAACCTAACCTAACCTAACCTAACCTAACCTAACCTAACCTAACCTAACCTAACCTAACCTAACCTAACCTAACCTAACCTAACCTAACCTAACCTAACCTAACCTAACCTAACCTAACCTAACCTAACCTAACCTAACCTAACCTAACCTAACCTAACCTAACCTAACCTAACCTAACCTAACCTAACCTAACCTAACCTAACCTAACCTAACCTAACCTAACCTAACCTAACCTAACCTAACCTAACCTAACCTAACCTAACCTAACCTAACCTAACCTAACCTAACCTAACCTAACCTAACCTAACCTAACCTAACCTAACCTAACCTAACCTAACCTAACCTAACCTAACCTAACCTAACCTAACCTAACCTAACCTAACCTAACCTAACCTAACCTAACCTAACCTAACCTAACCTAACCTAACCTAACCTAACCTAACCTAACCTAACCTAACCTAACCTAACCTAACCTAACCTAACCTAACCTAACCTAACCTAACCTAACCTAACCTAACCTAACCTAACCTAACCTAACCTAACCTAACCTAACCTAACCTAACCTAACCTAACCTAACCTAACCTAACCTAACCTAACCTAACCTAACCTAACCTAACCTAACCTAACCTAACCTAACCTAACCTAACCTAACCTAACCTAACCTAACCTAACCTAACCTAACCTAACCTAACCTAACCTAACCTAACCTAACCTAACCTAACCTAACCTAACCTAACCTAACCTAACCTAACCTAACCTAACCTAACCTAACCTAACCTAACCTAACCTAACCTAACCTAACCTAACCTAACCTAACCTAACCTAACCTAACCTAACCTAACCTAACCTAACCTAACCTAACCTAACCTAACCTAACCTAACCTAACCTAACCTAACCTAACCTAACCTAACCTAACCTAACCTAACCTAACCTAACCTAACCTAACCTAACCTAACCTAACCTAACCTAACCTAACCTAACCTAACCTAACCTAACCTAACCTAACCTAACCTAACCTAACCTAACCTAACCTAACCTAACCTAACCTAACCTAACCTAACCTAACCTAACCTAACCTAACCTAACCTAACCTAACCTAACCTAACCTAACCTAACCTAACCTAACCTAACCTAACCTAACCTAACCTAACCTAACCTAACCTAACCTAACCTAACCTAACCTAACCTAACCTAACCTAACCTAACCTAACCTAACCTAACCTAACCTAACCTAACCTAACCTAACCTAACCTAACCTAACCTAACCTAACCTAACCTAACCTAACCTAACCTAACCTAACCTAACCTAACCTAACCTAACCTAACCTAACCTAACCTAACCTAACCTAACCTAACCTAACCTAACCTAACCTAACCTAACCTAACCTAACCTAACCTAACCTAACCTAACCTAACCTAACCTAACCTAACCTAACCTAACCTAACCTAACCTAACCTAACCTAACCTAACCTAACCTAACCTAACCTAACCTAACCTAACCTAACCTAACCTAACCTAACCTAACCTAACCTAACCTAACCTAACCTAACCTAACCTAACCTAACCTAACCTAACCTAACCTAACCTAACCTAACCTAACCTAACCTAACCTAACCTAACCTAACCTAACCTAACCTAACCTAACCTAACCTAACCTAACCTAACCTAACCTAACCTAACCTAACCTAACCTAACCTAACCTAACCTAACCTAACCTAACCTAACCTAACCTAACCTAACCTAACCTAACCTAACCTAACCTAACCTAACCTAACCTAACCTAACCTAACCTAACCTAACCTAACCTAACCTAACCTAACCTAACCTAACCTAACCTAACCTAACCTAACCTAACCTAACCTAACCTAACCTAACCTAACCTAACCTAACCTAACCTAACCTAACCTAACCTAACCTAACCTAACCTAACCTAACCTAACCTAACCTAACCTAACCTAACCTAACCTAACCTAACCTAACCTAACCTAACCTAACCTAACCTAACCTAACCTAACCTAACCTAACCTAACCTAACCTAACCTAACCTAACCTAACCTAACCTAACCTAACCTAACCTAACCTAACCTAACCTAACCTAACCTAACCTAACCTAACCTAACCTAACCTAACCTAACCTAACCTAACCTAACCTAACCTAACCTAACCTAACCTAACCTAACCTAACCTAACCTAACCTAACCTAACCTAACCTAACCTAACCTAACCTAACCTAACCTAACCTAACCTAACCTAACCTAACCTAACCTAACCTAACCTAACCTAACCTAACCTAACCTAACCTAACCTAACCTAACCTAACCTAACCTAACCTAACCTAACCTAACCTAACCTAACCTAACCTAACCTAACCTAACCTAACCTAACCTAACCTAACCTAACCTAACCTAACCTAACCTAACCTAACCTAACCTAACCTAACCTAACCTAACCTAACCTAACCTAACCTAACCTAACCTAACCTAACCTAACCTAACCTAACCTAACCTAACCTAACCTAACCTAACCTAACCTAACCTAACCTAACCTAACCTAACCTAACCTAACCTAACCTAACCTAACCTAACCTAACCTAACCTAACCTAACCTAACCTAACCTAACCTAACCTAACCTAACCTAACCTAACCTAACCTAACCTAACCTAACCTAACCTAACCTAACCTAACCTAACCTAACCTAACCTAACCTAACCTAACCTAACCTAACCTAACCTAACCTAACCTAACCTAACTACCTAACCTAACCTAACCTAACCTAACCTAACCTAACCTAACCTAACCTAACCTAACCTAACCTAACCTAACCTAACCTAACCTAACCTAACCTAACCTAACCTAACCTAACCTAACCTAACCTAACCTAACCTAACCTAACCTAACCTAACCTAACCTAACCTAACCTAACCTAACCTAACCTAACCTAACCTAACCTAACCTAACCTAACCTAACCTAACCTAACCTAACCTAACCTAACCTAACCTAACCTAACCTAACCTAACCTAACCTAACCTAACCTAACCTAACCTAACCTAACCTAACCTAACCTAACCTAACCTAACCTAACCTAACCTAACCTAACCTAACCTAACCTAACCTAACCTAACCTAACCTAACCTAACCTAACCTAACCTAACCTAACCTAACCTAACCTAACCTAACCTAACCTAACCTAACCTAACCTAACCTAACCTAACCTAACCTAACCTAACCTAACCTAACCTAACCTAACCTAACCTAACCTAACCTAACCTAACCTAACCTAACCTAACCTAACCTAACCTAACCTAACCTAACCTAACCTAACCTAACCTAACCTAACCTAACCTAACCTAACCTAACCTAACCTAACCTAACCTAACCTAACCTAACCTAACCTAACCTAACCTAACCTAACCTAACCTAACCTAACCTAACCTAACCTAACCTAACCTAACCTAACCTAACCTAACCTAACCTAACCTAACCTAACCTAACCTAACCTAACCTAACCTAACCTAACCTAACCTAACCTAACCTAACCTAACCTAACCTAACCTAACCTAACCTAACCTAACCTAACCTAACCTAACCTAACCTAACCTAACCTAACCTAACCTAACCTAACCTAACCTAACCTAACCTAACCTAACCTAACCTAACCTAACCTAACCTAACCTAACCTAACCTAACCTAACCTAACCTAACCTAACCTAACCTAACCTAACCTAACCTAACCTAACCTAACCTAACCTAACCTAACCTAACCTAACCTAACCTAACCTAACCTAACCTAACCTAACCTAACCTAACCTAACCTAACCTAACCTAACCTAACCTAACCTAACCTAACCTAACCTAACCTAACCTAACCTAACCTAACCTAACCTAACCTAACCTAACCTAACCTAACCTAACCTAACCTAACCTAACCTAACCTAACCTAACCTAACCTAACCTAACCTAACCTAACCTAACCTAACCTAACCTAACCTAACCTAACCTAACCTAACCTAACCTAACCTAACCTAACCTAACCTAACCTAACCTAACCTAACCTAACCTAACCTAACCTAACCTAACCTAACCTAACCTAACCTAACCTAACCTAACCTAACCTAACCTAACCTAACCTAACCTAACCTAACCTAACCTAACCTAACCTAACCTAACCTAACCTAACCTAACCTAACCTAACCTAACCTAACCTAACCTAACCTAACCTAACCTAACCTAACCTAACCTAACCTAACCTAACCTAACCTAACCTAACCTAACCTAACCTAACCTAACCTAACCTAACCTAACCTAACCTAACCTAACCTAACCTAACCTAACCTAACCTAACCTAACCTAACCTAACCTAACCTAACCTAACCTAACCTAACCTAACCTAACCTAACCTAACCTAACCTAACCTAACCTAACCTAACCTAACCTAACCTAACCTAACCTAACCTAACCTAACCTAACCTAACCTAACCTAACCTAACCTAACCTAACCTAACCTAACCTAACCTAACCTAACCTAACCTAACCTAACCTAACCTAACCTAACCTAACCTAACCTAACCTAACCTAACCTAACCTAACCTAACCTAACCTAACCTAACCTAACCTAACCTAACCTAACCTAACCTAACCTAACCTAACCTAACCTAACCTAACCTAACCTAACCTAACCTAACCTAACCTAACCTAACCTAACCTAACCTAACCTAACCTAACCTAACCTAACCTAACCTAACCTAACCTAACCTAACCTAACCTAACCTAACCTAACCTAACCTAACCTAACCTAACCTAACCTAACCTAACCTAACCTAACCTAACCTAACCTAACCTAACCTAACCTAACCTAACCTAACCTAACCTAACCTAACCTAACCTAACCTAACCTAACCTAACCTAACCTAACCTAACCTAACCTAACCTAACCTAACCTAACCTAACCTAACCTAACCTAACCTAACCTAACCTAACCTAACCTAACCTAACCTAACCTAACCTAACCTAACCTAACCTAACCTAACCTAACCTAACCTAACCTAACCTAACCTAACCTAACCTAACCTAACCTAACCTAACCTAACCTAACCTAACCTAACCTAACCTAACCTAACCTAACCTAACCTAACCTAACCTAACCTAACCTAACCTAACCTAACCTAACCTAACCTAACCTAACCTAACCTAACCTAACCTAACCTAACCTAACCTAACCTAACCTAACCTAACCTAACCTAACCTAACCTAACCTAACCTAACCTAACCTAACCTAACCTAACCTAACCTAACCTAACCTAACCTAACCTAACCTAACCTAACCTAACCTAACCTAACCTAACCTAACCTAACCTAACCTAACCTAACCTAACCTAACCTAACCTAACCTAACCTAACCTAACCTAACCTAACCTAACCTAACCTAACCTAACCTAACCTAACCTAACCTAACCTAACCTAACCTAACCTAACCTAACCTAACCTAACCTAACCTAACCTAACCTAACCTAACCTAACCTAACCTAACCTAACCTAACCTAACCTAACCTAACCTAACCTAACCTAACCTAACCTAACCTAACCTAACCTAACCTAACCTAACCTAACCTAACCTAACCTAACCTAACCTAACCTAACCTAACCTAACCTAACCTAACCTAACCTAACCTAACCTAACCTAACCTAACCTAACCTAACCTAACCTAACCTAACCTAACCTAACCTAACCTAACCTAACCTAACCTAACCTAACCTAACCTAACCTAACCTAACCTAACCTAACCTAACCTAACCTAACCTAACCTAACCTAACCTAACCTAACCTAACCTAACCTAACCTAACCTAACCTAACCTAACCTAACCTAACCTAACCTAACCTAACCTAACCTAACCTAACCTAACCTAACCTAACCTAACCTAACCTAACCTAACCTAACCTAACCTAACCTAACCTAACCTAACCTAACCTAACCTAACCTAACCTAACCTAACCTAACCTAACCTAACCTAACCTAACCTAACCTAACCTAACCTAACCTAACCTAACCTAACCTAACCTAACCTAACCTAACCTAACCTAACCTAACCTAACCTAACCTAACCTAACCTAACCTAACCTAACCTAACCTAACCTAACCTAACCTAACCTAACCTAACCTAACCTAACCTAACCTAACCTAACCTAACCTAACCTAACCTAACCTAACCTAACCTAACCTAACCTAACCTAACCTAACCTAACCTAACCTAACCTAACCTAACCTAACCTAACCTAACCTAACCTAACCTAACCTAACCTAACCTAACCTAACCTAACCTAACCTAACCTAACCTAACCTAACCTAACCTAACCTAACCTAACCTAACCTAACCTAACCTAACCTAACCTAACCTAACCTAACCTAACCTAACCTAACCTAACCTAACCTAACCTAACCTAACCTAACCTAACCTAACCTAACCTAACCTAACCTAACCTAACCTAACCTAACCTAACCTAACCTAACCTAACCTAACCTAACCTAACCTAACCTAACCTAACCTAACCTAACCTAACCTAACCTAACCTAACCTAACCTAACCTAACCTAACCTAACCTAACCTAACCTAACCTAACCTAACCTAACCTAACCTAACCTAACCTAACCTAACCTAACCTAACCTAACCTAACCTAACCTAACCTAACCTAACCTAACCTAACCTAACCTAACCTAACCTAACCTAACCTAACCTAACCTAACCTAACCTAACCTAACCTAACCTAACCTAACCTAACCTAACCTAACCTAACCTAACCTAACCTAACCTAACCTAACCTAACCTAACCTAACCTAACCTAACCTAACCTAACCTAACCTAACCTAACCTAACCTAACCTAACCTAACCTAACCTAACCTAACCTAACCTAACCTAACCTAACCTAACCTAACCTAACCTAACCTAACCTAACCTAACCTAACCTAACCTAACCTAACCTAACCTAACCTAACCTAACCTAACCTAACCTAACCTAACCTAACCTAACCTAACCTAACCTAACCTAACCTAACCTAACCTAACCTAACCTAACCTAACCTAACCTAACCTAACCTAACCTAACCTAACCTAACCTAACCTAACCTAACCTAACCTAACCTAACCTAACCTAACCTAACCTAACCTAACCTAACCTAACCTAACCTAACCTAACCTAACCTAACCTAACCTAACCTAACCTAACCTAACCTAACCTAACCTAACCTAACCTAACCTAACCTAACCTAACCTAACCTAACCTAACCTAACCTAACCTAACCTAACCTAACCTAACCTAACCTAACCTAACCTAACCTAACCTAACCTAACCTAACCTAACCTAACCTAACCTAACCTAACCTAACCTAACCTAACCTAACCTAACCTAACCTAACCTAACCTAACCTAACCTAACCTAACCTAACCTAACCTAACCTAACCTAACCTAACCTAACCTAACCTAACCTAACCTAACCTAACCTAACCTAACCTAACCTAACCTAACCTAACCTAACCTAACCTAACCTAACCTAACCTAACCTAACCTAACCTAACCTAACCTAACCTAACCTAACCTAACCTAACCTAACCTAACCTAACCTAACCTAACCTAACCTAACCTAACCTAACCTAACCTAACCTAACCTAACCTAACCTAACCTAACCTAACCTAACCTAACCTAACCTAACCTAACCTAACCTAACCTAACCTAACCTAACCTAACCTAACCTAACCTAACCTAACCTAACCTAACCTAACCTAACCTAACCTAACCTAACCTAACCTAACCTAACCTAACCTAACCTAACCTAACCTAACCTAACCTAACCTAACCTAACCTAACCTAACCTAACCTAACCTAACCTAACCTAACCTAACCTAACCTAACCTAACCTAACCTAACCTAACCTAACCTAACCTAACCTAACCTAACCTAACCTAACCTAACCTAACCTAACCTAACCTAACCTAACCTAACCTAACCTAACCTAACCTAACCTAACCTAACCTAACCTAACCTAACCTAACCTAACCTAACCTAACCTAACCTAACCTAACCTAACCTAACCTAACCTAACCTAACCTAACCTAACCTAACCTAACCTAACCTAACCTAACCTAACCTAACCTAACCTAACCTAACCTAACCTAACCTAACCTAACCTAACCTAACCTAACCTAACCTAACCTAACCTAACCTAACCTAACCTAACCTAACCTAACCTAACCTAACCTAACCTAACCTAACCTAACCTAACCTAACCTAACCTAACCTAACCTAACCTAACCTAACCTAACCTAACCTAACCTAACCTAACCTAACCTAACCTAACCTAACCTAACCTAACCTAACCTAACCTAACCTAACCTAACCTAACCTAACCTAACCTAACCTAACCTAACCTAACCTAACCTAACCTAACCTAACCTAACCTAACCTAACCTAACCTAACCTAACCTAACCTAACCTAACCTAACCTAACCTAACCTAACCTAACCTAACCTAACCTAACCTAACCTAACCTAACCTAACCTAACCTAACCTAACCTAACCTAACCTAACCTAACCTAACCTAACCTAACCTAACCTAACCTAACCTAACCTAACCTAACCTAACCTAACCTAACCTAACCTAACCTAACCTAACCTAACCTAACCTAACCTAACCTAACCTAACCTAACCTAACCTAACCTAACCTAACCTAACCTAACCTAACCTAACCTAACCTAACCTAACCTAACCTAACCTAACCTAACCTAACCTAACCTAACCTAACCTAACCTAACCTAACCTAACCTAACCTAACCTAACCTAACCTAACCTAACCTAACCTAACCTAACCTAACCTAACCTAACCTAACCTAACCTAACCTAACCTAACCTAACCTAACCTAACCTAACCTAACCTAACCTAACCTAACCTAACCTAACCTAACCTAACCTAACCTAACCTAACCTAACCTAACCTAACCTAACCTAACCTAACCTAACCTAACCTAACCTAACCTAACCTAACCTAACCTAACCTAACCTAACCTAACCTAACCTAACCTAACCTAACCTAACCTAACCTAACCTAACCTAACCTAACCTAACCTAACCTAACCTAACCTAACCTAACCTAACCTAACCTAACCTAACCTAACCTAACCTAACCTAACCTAACCTAACCTAACCTAACCTAACCTAACCTAACCTAACCTAACCTAACCTAACCTAACCTAACCTAACCTAACCTAACCTAACCTAACCTAACCTAACCTAACCTAACCTAACCTAACCTAACCTAACCTAACCTAACCTAACCTAACCTAACCTAACCTAACCTAACCTAACCTAACCTAACCTAACCTAACCTAACCTAACCTAACCTAACCTAACCTAACCTAACCTAACCTAACCTAACCTAACCTAACCTAACCTAACCTAACCTAACCTAACCTAACCTAACCTAACCTAACCTAACCTAACCTAACCTAACCTAACCTAACCTAACCTAACCTAACCTAACCTAACCTAACCTAACCTAACCTAACCTAACCTAACCTAACCTAACCTAACCTAACCTAACCTAACCTAACCTAACCTAACCTAACCTAACCTAACCTAACCTAACCTAACCTAACCTAACCTAACCTAACCTAACCTAACCTAACCTAACCTAACCTAACCTAACCTAACCTAACCTAACCTAACCTAACCTAACCTAACCTAACCTAACCTAACCTAACCTAACCTAACCTAACCTAACCTAACCTAACCTAACCTAACCTAACCTAACCTAACCTAACCTAACCTAACCTAACCTAACCTAACCTAACCTAACCTAACCTAACCTAACCTAACCTAACCTAACCTAACCTAACCTAACCTAACCTAACCTAACCTAACCTAACCTAACCTAACCTAACCTAACCTAACCTAACCTAACCTAACCTAACCTAACCTAACCTAACCTAACCTAACCTAACCTAACCTAACCTAACCTAACCTAACCTAACCTAACCTAACCTAACCTAACCTAACCTAACCTAACCTAACCTAACCTAACCTAACCTAACCTAACCTAACCTAACCTAACCTAACCTAACCTAACCTAACCTAACCTAACCTAACCTAACCTAACCTAACCTAACCTAACCTAACCTAACCTAACCTAACCTAACCTAACCTAACCTAACCTAACCTAACCTAACCTAACCTAACCTAACCTAACCTAACCTAACCTAACCTAACCTAACCTAACCTAACCTAACCTAACCTAACCTAACCTAACCTAACCTAACCTAACCTAACCTAACCTAACCTAACCTAACCTAACCTAACCTAACCTAACCTAACCTAACCTAACCTAACCTAACCTAACCTAACCTAACCTAACCTAACCTAACCTAACCTAACCTAACCTAACCTAACCTAACCTAACCTAACCTAACCTAACCTAACCTAACCTAACCTAACCTAACCTAACCTAACCTAACCTAACCTAACCTAACCTAACCTAACCTAACCTAACCTAACCTAACCTAACCTAACCTAACCTAACCTAACCTAACCTAACCTAACCTAACCTAACCTAACCTAACCTAACCTAACCTAACCTAACCTAACCTAACCTAACCTAACCTAACCTAACCTAACCTAACCTAACCTAACCTAACCTAACCTAACCTAACCTAACCTAACCTAACCTAACCTAACCTAACCTAACCTAACCTAACCTAACCTAACCTAACCTAACCTAACCTAACCTAACCTAACCTAACCTAACCTAACCTAACCTAACCTAACCTAACCTAACCTAACCTAACCTAACCTAACCTAACCTAACCTAACCTAACCTAACCTAACCTAACCTAACCTAACCTAACCTAACCTAACCTAACCTAACCTAACCTAACCTAACCTAACCTAACCTAACCTAACCTAACCTAACCTAACCTAACCTAACCTAACCTAACCTAACCTAACCTAACCTAACCTAACCTAACCTAACCTAACCTAACCTAACCTAACCTAACCTAACCTAACCTAACCTAACCTAACCTAACCTAACCTAACCTAACCTAACCTAACCTAACCTAACCTAACCTAACCTAACCTAACCTAACCTAACCTAACCTAACCTAACCTAACCTAACCTAACCTAACCTAACCTAACCTAACCTAACCTAACCTAACCTAACCTAACCTAACCTAACCTAACCTAACCTAACCTAACCTAACCTAACCTAACCTAACCTAACCTAACCTAACCTAACCTAACCTAACCTAACCTAACCTAACCTAACCTAACCTAACCTAACCTAACCTAACCTAACCTAACCTAACCTAACCTAACCTAACCTAACCTAACCTAACCTAACCTAACCTAACCTAACCTAACCTAACCTAACCTAACCTAACCTAACCTAACCTAACCTAACCTAACCTAACCTAACCTAACCTAACCTAACCTAACCTAACCTAACCTAACCTAACCTAACCTAACCTAACCTAACCTAACCTAACCTAACCTAACCTAACCTAACCTAACCTAACCTAACCTAACCTAACCTAACCTAACCTAACCTAACCTAACCTAACCTAACCTAACCTAACCTAACCTAACCTAACCTAACCTAACCTAACCTAACCTAACCTAACCTAACCTAACCTAACCTAACCTAACCTAACCTAACCTAACCTAACCTAACCTAACCTAACCTAACCTAACCTAACCTAACCTAACCTAACCTAACCTAACCTAACCTAACCTAACCTAACCTAACCTAACCTAACCTAACCTAACCTAACCTAACCTAACCTAACCTAACCTAACCTAACCTAACCTAACCTAACCTAACCTAACCTAACCTAACCTAACCTAACCTAACCTAACCTAACCTAACCTAACCTAACCTAACCTAACCTAACCTAACCTAACCTAACCTAACCTAACCTAACCTAACCTAACCTAACCTAACCTAACCTAACCTAACCTAACCTAACCTAACCTAACCTAACCTAACCTAACCTAACCTAACCTAACCTAACCTAACCTAACCTAACCTAACCTAACCTAACCTAACCTAACCTAACCTAACCTAACCTAACCTAACCTAACCTAACCTAACCTAACCTAACCTAACCTAACCTAACCTAACCTAACCTAACCTAACCTAACCTAACCTAACCTAACCTAACCTAACCTAACCTAACCTAACCTAACCTAACCTAACCTAACCTAACCTAACCTAACCTAACCTAACCTAACCTAACCTAACCTAACCTAACCTAACCTAACCTAACCTAACCTAACCTAACCTAACCTAACCTAACCTAACCTAACCTAACCTAACCTAACCTAACCTAACCTAACCTAACCTAACCTAACCTAACCTAACCTAACCTAACCTAACCTAACCTAACCTAACCTAACCTAACCTAACCTAACCTAACCTAACCTAACCTAACCTAACCTAACCTAACCTAACCTAACCTAACCTAACCTAACCTAACCTAACCTAACCTAACCTAACCTAACCTAACCTAACCTAACCTAACCTAACCTAACCTAACCTAACCTAACCTAACCTAACCTAACCTAACCTAACCTAACCTAACCTAACCTAACCTAACCTAACCTAACCTAACCTAACCTAACCTAACCTAACCTAACCTAACCTAACCTAACCTAACCTAACCTAACCTAACCTAACCTAACCTAACCTAACCTAACCTAACCTAACCTAACCTAACCTAACCTAACCTAACCTAACCTAACCTAACCTAACCTAACCTAACCTAACCTAACCTAACCTAACCTAACCTAACCTAACCTAACCTAACCTAACCTAACCTAACCTAACCTAACCTAACCTAACCTAACCTAACCTAACCTAACCTAACCTAACCTAACCTAACCTAACCTAACCTAACCTAACCTAACCTAACCTAACCTAACCTAACCTAACCTAACCTAACCTAACCTAACCTAACCTAACCTAACCTAACCTAACCTAACCTAACCTAACCTAACCTAACCTAACCTAACCTAACCTAACCTAACCTAACCTAACCTAACCTAACCTAACCTAACCTAACCTAACCTAACCTAACCTAACCTAACCTAACCTAACCTAACCTAACCTAACCTAACCTAACCTAACCTAACCTAACCTAACCTAACCTAACCTAACCTAACCTAACCTAACCTAACCTAACCTAACCTAACCTAACCTAACCTAACCTAACCTAACCTAACCTAACCTAACCTAACCTAACCTAACCTAACCTAACCTAACCTAACCTAACCTAACCTAACCTAACCTAACCTAACCTAACCTAACCTAACCTAACCTAACCTAACCTAACCTAACCTAACCTAACCTAACCTAACCTAACCTAACCTAACCTAACCTAACCTAACCTAACCTAACCTAACCTAACCTAACCTAACCTAACCTGACTGACTGACTGACTGACTGAACTGACTGACTGACTGACTGACTGACTGACTGACTGACTGACTGACTGACTGACTGACTGACTGGACTGGACTGGCTATGTGACTGACTAATGGCTGAATGGCTGACTGACTGACTGACTGACTGACTGACTGACTGACTGACTGACTGACTGAGTGACTGATTGATTGGCTGGTTGGTTGAATGCCTAGACTGACTGACTGACTGACTGACTGACTGACTGACTGACTGACTGACTGACTGACTGACTGATGACTGCTGACTGACTGATGCTGGTTGAATGACTGCTGACTGACTGACTGACTGACTGACTGACTGACTGACTGACTGACTGACTGACTGACTGACTGATTGATTGGCTGGCTAGCTGACTGACTGACTGACTGACTGACTGACTGACTGACTGACTGACTGACTGACTGATGACTGATTGATTGGCTGGTTGGTTGAATGGCTAGCTGGCTGGTTGAATGGCTGACTGACTGACTGACTGACTGACTGACTGACTGACTGACTGACTGACTGACTGACTGAGTGACTGATTGATTGGCTAGTTGGTTGAATGGCTAGCTGGCTGGTTGAATGGCTGACTGACTGGCTGACTGACTGACTGACTGACTGACTGACTGACTGACTGACTGACTGACTGACTAGCTGAGTGACTGATTGATTGGCTGGTTGGTTGAATGCCTAGCTGGCTGGTTGAATGGCTGACTGACTGACTGACTGACTGACTGACTGACTGACTGACTGACTGACTGACTGACTGACTAGCTGAGTGACTGATTGATTGGCTGGTTGGTTGAATGGCTAGCTGGCTGGTTGAATGGCTAACTGACTGACTGACTGACTGACTGACTGACTGACTGACTGACTGACTGACTGACTAACTGAGTGACTGATTGATTGGCTGGTTGGTTGAATGGCTAGCTGGCTGGTTGAATGGCTGACTGACTGACTGACTGACTGACTGACTGACTGACTGACTGACTGACTGACTGACTAACTGACTAGCTGAGTGACTGATTGATTGGCTGGTTGGTTGAATGGCTAGCTGGCTGGTTGAATGGCTGACTGACTGACTGACTGACTGACTGACTGACTGACTGACTGACTGACTGACTAGCTGAGTGACTGATTGATTGGCTAGTTGGTTGAATGGCTAGCTGGCTGGTTGAATGGCTGACTGACTGGCTGACTGACTGACTGACTGACTGACTGACTGACTGACTGACTGACTGACTGACTAGCTGAGTGACTGATTGATTGGCTGGTTGGTTGAATGGCTAGCTGGCTGGTTGAATGGCTGACTGACTGACTGACTGACTGACTGACTGACTGACTGACTGACTGAGGCAGAGAGACAGGTAGGTGTTGGCAGGGTTGGTTTGGTTTGGAGTGTTGAGGTTTTATGATATTGTAGAGACAGAGAGGTTCAAAGCTTAATTAGACTTGTATCTTTGAGCCATGAGTCAGTAGAGAGGGAGAAAGAGGCAGACAGGCAGAGAGACAGGAAAAACAGGGAGGAAGAAAAGCTATTTGCACTGTACCTATAGGTCAGTATGGTGTAGAGTTGTATACTTGAATCAAGAGTAAATATAGACGCAGATACGAAGGCGGGCAAGCTGAGAGAGAGGGAAAGAAAGGGTCTGAATGAAAGGGAGGAGTCAGGCCTGCAGAAGGGGAGCTTTTGGTATTGTTTACTGATTAGTGTGATAAAGTGTTGTGTTGTGTTGTGAGGTGCAGAGAAAGAGAGAGAGGCTTGTGTGGTGATATTTCATGTTGATGTACAGCAATATGAAATAGTTCTCAGGAGAGAGAGAAAGAGATAGAAATTAGTGACACACACACACACACACACACACACACACACACACACACAGTAATACTCTATAGAAACCTATTTCTTTCCTAATTTGTCTATCTCCATCTTGTTTTTCATTGTAAGTCATTAATGTTTATCTTGTATTGTCTTGGCATTATTAAAACATGAGGTATATTATTATTAGTGGTTGTAGTTTTGTATCACAACATTAACTTATATTAGTTTTGCCTGAAAATCTCTCGTTTTCTAACATTCTCCCATCCTGCAGGCCTGAGTCCAGACCGAGACCCAGAGAAATGTAAACAAACGCACCAGTCAGACTTGATATAGGAGTGAATTTGTTGCTTTTTAAAGCGGCAGTCGGTCTGTACATGTGTGAGGTGGCGAGGGGTGTCGCCAGGGGGCGGCTAGTAGCGTCTGCCACCAGGGAAATATGTAAAAACATAAAAAAGACGCTTCTCAAGAAAGGTAAGGCCGGTTGCAGCTTTTATTTTTTCTTTATTTCTTTCCATCAGGTTAGGTTTATATTAATTCAGTTAGTTAGGTTTGGTTAAGTCTCTCTCTCTCTCTCTCTCTCTCTCTCTCTCTCTCTCTCTCTCTCTCTCTCTCTCTCTCTCTCTCTCTCTCTCTCTCTGTGGTGCTAATGGTGCAGGAAGGCCTTGTCTACCTGCACCATAAGCCACTATACCATGCGTCACTGTACATTTAAACTGTACCCCAAAAACTTAACCTAACTGGCCCTCACTTAAAAAAAAATATATCGTTTTTTTTTCGTGTTCTTAATATTTCAGTGCTACAATACCACATCACTGTACCCTATGATGCTAATGGTGCAGGAAGGCCTTGTCTACCTTCACCATAAGCGACTGTACCATGCGTCACTGTACCTTAAAACTGTACCACAAAAACAACCTAACTGGCCCTCACCTGAAAAAAAATATCTTTTTTTTTTTGTGTTTGCTTAATATTTCAGTGCTACAGTACCACAGCACTGTACTCTATGGTGCTAATGGTGCAGGAAGGCCTTGTCTACCTTCACCATAAGCCACTGTACCATGTGTCACTGTACCTTAAATCTGTACCACAAAAACAACCTAACTGGCCCTCACCTGAAAAAAAATATCTTTTTTTTTTAACCTAACCTAACCTAACCTAACCTTACCTAACCTAACCTAACCTAACCTAACCTGACCTGACCTGACCTAACCTAACCTAACCTAACCTAACCTGACCTAACCTAACCTAACCTAACCTAACCTGACCTGACCTAACCTAACCTAACCTAACCTAACCTAACCTAACCTAACCTAACCTATCCTAACCTAACCGAGACATTAAAAATTAGTCACAAGGCAAAAAGACGATTCAAAGTGACTGACATACCAAGCAATTCATTAGTGAAATCAGTCTTTGTTGACTACTCCAAAGCCTTTCAGTTTGTCGACCTCAGTATACTGTTAGGAAAAAGTGCATTATTAAGACATTATTAGTGGTTGTATCACGGTATTTTATAATAGACTTATAACTAGTTTCCCCTGAAAATCTTTCGTTTTCTATCATTCTTTCATTCTACACGCCTGAGCCCTGACAGAGACCCAGAGAAATGTAAACAGGCACGAGTCAGACTTGATATAGGGCTGAATTTGTTGCTTTTCAGAGAGGGGCAGTCGGTCTGTACATGCGTGAGGTGGCGAGAGGCGTGTCCAGGGGGCGGCTAGTAGCGTGTGCCACCGTGGAAATATGTACAGACATAAAGAAGACGCCCTCAAGAAAGGTAAGGCCGGTTCCAGCTTTTATTTTTATTTATTTATTTCCATCCCGGCCTGGGACCCCCCTTTCCCGAGTCCTGAGGTGTTGGGGGACGGCCCGGGGGTGCTGTGTGCCCGTGAGTGTACCAGGTGCTCAAGCTTATACAAAACAAGGAAAGTTTGAAGCATTTTTAGAGGGGCAGTCGGTCTGTACATGCGTGTACATTAATTTTGAGGTGTTCCTTGTCATCCCCTGTCACTCCTGCCTGCCTCTGTCACCTCTACCAATCCCTGTCAAGCTCTGCCAAGCCCTTTGTCACCTCTCAAGTAATGAGGTGGCTTGAGATGTGAGATTTTAAACAGAAGCCTTTGCTGTCACCCCTGCCAAGCCCTACCAAACCCTGTCAGCCCCCACCAAGGCCCTCTCAAGCCACCACTCAACCCCCTACCGAGACCTATCAGCTCTATAATCTGAAAAAAGTGCAGTGTCTTAGGAGGGATTGATTAAGTAAACAGTGACTTATGGCCAAAATGGAACTATATGGAGATTAAGTAGAGATTAGAATAGAAGCTGAAATTGAGCAGGATAGTTACAATCACAGACTTCCAACTTGCTACTCCTTGGTGTGAAAGAATCTGCAGGAAATTAAGTACATGGCAACTCCTGTTAGTCCCTCATGTGTTCTTGAAAGCAGACTGACAGATTCAGTGTGTGACATGCTGACGTGGGGGAAGGCTGTCTGGTGGCTGCTCTATGCTGTAGCTAACAAAATGGTTGTGTTTCAAGTGTTGTCATGCCTGGAAAGTCTACAGGTCATCATTACTAGTATAAATGTGTACTACAATGGTGAAATTTAGTGAAAAAATGTGCTGTTTATGTATTGGCAGGGAAAGATTTGTGCTCATCAAGACAATGATAAAAAAAATTTTTATATTATTATTATTATTACTATTTTTTTTCTTTTACTTGTTTTGCTGTAAGATGAGACTACAATAACTGCCCCTTGATGCCCTATAAGGTACCGCCAAGCACCAAGGGGCGGCCACCACGGTGCACAGTGAAGCACGTCCCAGCATCCCTGTCACCATCTTTTCCCTGCCAATAATTATGCATTACATTTCCCAACTAATTTCATTCTAGTGCAACATTTCTACTACTAATGGTGGCCTGTACACTTCCCAGCATGACCAGTACAGCACTTCAAACAAACACAGCCTTTTCTTAGCCACAGCAAGGTGCAGCCACGACAGACAGCCTTCCCTAAGTCAGCATGTCACACTGCATCCATAACACTGAGCTTCCAGGAACACATCTGGGGGACTGATACAAGTTGCTGTGTAGGTCATTTGTCCCAGCAGACTCTTTCACACCAAGCAGGCATGAGGTGGTAGTCTGTGCAGTGCGTCAGTGCTTGGAATTTTGAACCGGTCTTGCTGCATCTATGGCCCAGAGACCAAACACAGACCAAACAGAGGGCTAGCTGAACCTAACACAAACCAAACAGACGCCCACCAGAACCATACACAGGCCCACAGAACTAACTGACTGGCTGGCCGGCTGACTCGCTGGCTGAGTGACTGACTGACTGACTGACTGACTGGCTGGCTGGCTGGCTTGCTGGCTGGCTTACTAACTGACTGACTGACTGACTGGCTGGCTGAGTGACTGATTGACTGGCTGGTTAGCTAGTTGGGTGGCTAGCTGGTTGGTTGAATGGCTGACTGACTGACTGACTGACTGACTGACTGACTGACTAGCTGAGTGACTGATTGATTGGCTGGTTGGTTGAATGCCTAGCTGGCTGGTTGAATGGCTGACTGACTGACTGACTGACTGACTGACTGACTGACTGACTGACTGACTGACTGACTGACTAACTGACTGACTGACTAGCTGAGTGACTGATTGATTGGCTGGTTTGTCGAATGGCTAGCTGGCTGGTTGAATGGCTAACTGACTGACTGACTGACTGACTGACTGACTGACTGACTGACTGACTAACTGAGTGACTGATTGATTGGCTGGTTGGTTGAATGGCTAGCTGGCTGGTTGAATGGCTGACTGACTGACTGACTGACTGACTTACTGACTGACTGACTGACTAACTGACTAGCTGAGTGACTGATTGATTGGCTGGTTGGTTGAATGGCTGACTGACTGACTGACTGACTGACTGACTGACTGACTGACTGACTGACTGACTGACTGACTGACTGACTAGCTGAGTGACTGATTGATTGGCTAGTTGGTTGAATGGCTAGCTGGCTGGTTGAATGGCTGACTGACTGGCTGACTGACTGACTAACTGACTGACTGACTGACTGACTGACTGACTGACTGACTAGCTGAGTGACTGATTGATTGGCTGGTTGGTTGAATGCCTAGCTGGCTGGTTGAATGGCTGACTGACTGACTGACTGACTGACTGACTGACTGACTGACTGACTGACTGACTGACTGACTAGCTGAGTGACTGATTGATTGGCTGGTTGGTTGAATGGCTAGCTGGCTGGTTGAATGGCTAACTGACTGACTGACTGACTGACTGACTGACTGACTGACTGACTGACTGACTAACTGAGTGACTGATTGATTGGCTGGTTGGTTGAATGGCTAGCTGGCTGGTTGAATGGCTGACTGACTGACTGACTGACTGACTGACTGACTGACTGACTGACTGACTGACTGACTGACTGACTGACTGACTAACTGACTAGCTGAGTGACTGATTGATTGGCTGGTTGGTTGAATGGCTAGCTGGCTGGTTGAATGGCTGACTGACTGACTGACTGACTGACTGACTGACTGACTGACTGACTGACTGACTGACTGACTGACTGACTGATTGATTGGCTAGTTGGTTGAATGGCTAGCTGGCTGGTTGAATGGCTGACTGACTGGCTGACTGACTGACTGACTGACTGACTGACTGACTGACTGACTGACTGACTGACTAGCTGAGTGACTGATTAATTGGCTGGTTGGTTGAATGCCTAGCTGGCTGGTTGAATGGCTGACTGACTGACTGACTGACTGACTGACTGACTGACTGACTGACTGTCTGACTAGCTGAGTGACTGATTTATTGGCTGGTTGGTTGAATGGCTAGCTGGCTGGTTGAATGGCTAACTGACTGACTGACTGACTGACTGACTGACTGACTGACTGACT
The DNA here is from genome assembly GCF_035594125.1 of Scylla paramamosain. Lineage (NCBI taxonomy): Eukaryota > Metazoa > Arthropoda > Malacostraca > Decapoda > Portunidae > Scylla > Scylla paramamosain. Next base: position 1,869 of record NW_026973843.1, on the reverse strand, counting down.
GACTGACTGACTGACTGACTAACTGAGTGACTGATTGATTGGCTGGTTGGTTGAATGGCTAGCTGGCTGGTTGAATGGCTGACTGACTGACTGACTGACTGACTGACTGACTGACTGACTGACTGACTGACTGACTGACTAACTGACTAGCTGAGTGACTGATTGATTGGCTGGTTGGTTGAATGGCTAGCTGGCTGGTTGAATGGCTGACTGACTGACTGACTGACTGACTGACTGACTGACTGACTGACTGACTGACTGACTAGCTGAGTGACTGATTGATTGGCTAGTTGGTTGAATGGCTAGCTGGCTGGTTGAATGGCTGACTGACTGGCTGACTGACTGACTGACTGACTGACTGACTGACTGACTGACTGACTGACTGACTAGCTGAGTGACTGATTGATTGGCTGGTTGGTTGAATGGCTAGCTGGCTGGTTGAATGGCTGACTGACTGACTGACTGACTGACTGACTGACTGACTGACTGACTGAGGCAGAGAGACAGGTAGGTGTTGGCAGGGTTGGTTTGGTTTGGAGTGTTGAGGTTTTATGATATTGTAGAGACAGAGAGGTTCAAAGCTTAATTAGACTTGTATCTTTGAGCCATGAGTCAGTAGAGAGGGAGAAAGAGGCAGACAGGCAGAGAGACAGGAAAAACAGGGAGGAAGAAAAGCTATTTGCACTGTACCTATAGGTCAGTATGGTGTAGAGTTGTATACTTGAATCAAGAGTAAATATAGACGCAGATACGAAGGCGGGCAAGCTGAGAGAGAGGGAAAGAAAGGGTCTGAATGAAAGGGAGGAGTCAGGCCTGCAGAAGGGGAGCTTTTGGTATTGTTTACTGATTAGTGTGATAAAGTGTTGTGTTGTGTTGTGAGGTGCAGAGAAAGAGAGAGAGGCTTGTGTGGTGATATTTCATGTTGATGTACAGCAATATGAAATAGTTCTCAGGAGAGAGAGAAAGAGATAGAAATTAGTGACACACACACACACACACACACACACACACACACACACACACACACACACACACACACAGTAATACTCTATAGAAACCTATTTCTTTCCTAATTTGTCTATCTCCATCTTGTTTTTCATTGTAAGTCATTAATGTTTATCTTGTATTGTCTTGGCATTATTAAAACATGAGGTATATTATTATTAGTGGTTGTAGTTTTGTATCACAACATTAACTTATATTAGTTTTGCCTGAAAATCTCTCGTTTTCTAACATTCTCCCATCCTGCAGGCCTGAGTCCAGACCGAGACCCAGAGAAATGTAAACAAACGCACCAGTCAGACTTGATATAGGAGTGAATTTGTTGCTTTTTAAAGCGGCAGTCGGTCTGTACATGTGTGAGGTGGCGAGGGGTGTCGCCAGGGGGCGGCTAGTAGCGTCTGCCACCAGGGAAATATGTAAAAACATAAAAAAGACGCTTCTCAAGAAAGGTAAGGCCGGTTGCAGCTTTTATTTTTTCTTTATTTCTTTCCATCAGGTTAGGTTTATATTAATTCAGTTAGTTAGGTTTGGTTAAGTCTCTCTCTCTCTCTCTCTCTCTCTCTCTCTCTCTCTCTCTCTCTCTCTCTCTCTCTCTCTCTCTCTCTCTCTCTCTCTCTCTCTCTCTGTGGTGCTAATGGTGCAGGAAGGCCTTGTCTACCTGCACCATAAGCCACTATACCATGCGTCACTGTACATTTAAACTGTACCCCAAAAACTTAACCTAACTGGCCCTCACTTAAAAAAAAATATATCGTTTTTTTTCGTGTTCTTAATATTTCAGTGCTACAATACCACATCACTGTACCCTATGATGCTAATGGTGCAGGAAGGCCTTGTCTACCTTCACCATAAGCGACTGTACCATGC
>NW_026973842.1:0-76623 GCF_035594125.1 Scylla paramamosain | reverse complement strand
TAGTAGTAGTAGTAGTAGTAGTAGTAGTAGTAGTAGTAGTAGTAGTAGTAGTAGTAGTAGTAAGAAAAACAAGCACAAAAACAATAACACCAACAAAAAACAACAATATGTTGGATGTTGTTGTAGTAGTAGTAGTAGTAGTAGTAGTAGAAAAACAAGCACAAAAAACAATAACACCAACAAAAAACAACAACAACAACAATAATAATAATAATAATAATAATAATAATAATAATAATAATAATAATAATAATATTTATCTGTACCACATTAGTAAAAGCAAAACACGTCAGTAACTCACCTGAAAAAAGATAAAAAAAAATAAAAAAATAAAATAAAATAAATAAATAAATAAATAAAATAAATAAATAAATAATAATAATAATAATAATTTAAATGACTATGGATTTTGTTACCATTTTTCATTACCTCTCGAGAGAGAGAGAGAGAGAGAGAGAGAGAGAGAGAGAGAGAGAGAGAGAGAGAGAGAGAGAGAGAGAGAGAGAGAGAGAGAGAGAGAGGAAAAGAAACAGAGTTCTCTAATTCTTATCTTTAAAGTAAACAACTCCTCCTCCTCCTCCTCCTTCTTCTCCTCTTTTGTTTGTTTCTCCTTTTTGTTTCTCTCTCTCTAGTAGTAGCTAAGTATGACCAGCCAGTCCGTTTATAGAAAGTGTCTGCCACCGTGACCCCAACCCAAGACATGCCTGGCTGCCTAGTGCTTGTCCTGTGCCGGCTGGGTGCAGCACCTTCCTACCACATTATCTACTGCCACTGATTGCAAAGCTGCACAGTGCTCAGAAGACACACAACAACAAATACCATGAACTAATTTCCCTACCAATGACCTGCACCTTTCAACAGACAAACCCGTGCCTCTTTCTTCCATTCCAGACCATAAGCATCTACCCTCACCCCTCACCTTGCACTAATAAATTCATTTTTCAACTACTTTTTATCCCTGTAAGTGGATTCAGCTCAGTCCCAGCAACCCCACAACTCCATATTCCAATCCTCCCACAGGTTTTCATCCACGAGTTCCACCGTGGTCTGCTCGTGACCCAGCCACGCGACGGTCCCCAGCCATCTCTAAGAATGCCGTCAGACACTCACACAACACAGCATCACTGGCGGAAGTGCGTGTACTGGTCTGAAGGTCTGCGCTGCAAGTGTTGGGTCGGGGCAGTAATGGTCCACCTGAAGACAGACAGCTGCAGTTTGTAACAGTGCTGGAAATTGATGAAGTACAGTGACATTTGATTAGTGGAGACAAAGAGTGAATGGCTACACAAGTTAGATTAATTCTCACTATATAAGGATGAGCCATAAATATTTTTCTTATTACATTAATTTCCACAAAGTGCTCAGTAATACTTTCAAATTAAATAAACAATCAGTCACTATATTCCTGTACAGTGTCTTCCTATGCTTAATACTGAAACATGCTTACCTTAGTCAAACTTGTATATATGTAGACAAAAAAACAGCTTCCCCTCTTACTGGTGGAGCAGAAGAAAGCCACAAACATGACTGTGAGCTCCGACCTGTTGTTTATCCGGAGATGAAGGTCCTGAAAGAAAAATACTATCTTCGGTATAATAGAAAAAAAGATTTTTAGTTATACAAAAAGGTATTTTTATAATGCATATGATTATTTTATTTAAGTTAGAACTAAATTTGATAGGAATTTCTTTAATATTGAATTCATTTTCATGTTTTTTCTTCTTCTAGAGTTCTTTCAGCCATATTACTATTTTTTTTTAATTATAAAGCATTTTTTTTCTTTTTTGCATATTCTATACCACCATTCTTATCTACTAAGATCTAATTTGACTGATTACCATTTATTGAATTTCTTCAGTAATTCTCTGGATGAGCAGTATTCTACTATACTATGAGTTTATGATGAAAAATAATGATTTGTACGATTTAACCCTTTAAGCGCGGGTGTCCACAATAGTGGATGTGGCATTTTTTAATGAATGCGCCGCCAGATTTGATTAGTTTGTCGTCAAGTACAGTAAACATGTCGTTTTCTTTTCCTGCAATGCCCACAAACCCTCTCTTACATTATCAGTGGTCAGTTAACGCCTTGTGCTAACTTTGACAGGATGTCTGCTAGACACCGCAGCTCCACTTACCCTTCCAGTCAACTCCATCCTCAAGTTGGGGCCCCTTTGACCTCAAACACCAATAAAAAACACCAGGAAAGGCTTGGAAGAAAGCGAAATTGAAGCAGAGTTAGATAAAATTGTCACAAGCACAATCCTTGGTAGTGATGGATGTGGCTTTGTCAGTGAAAGCAGTGCTTCTAGTGATGTTCCTGATTTTCACAAGGGAAAGGGGGTGTGTTGCAGAGAGAGAGAGAGAGAAGAGAGAGAGAGAGAGAGAGAGAGAGAGAGAGAGAGAGAGAGAGAGAGAGAGAGAGAGAGAGAGAGAGAGAGAGAGAATGTTTAAGCATTTAATGAAAGTTAAAGAGAGGAGGTGTAACTCTAATATTTGCTTTAATGTTGATTCTCTTACTCAGCACAATCTCTCTCTCTCTCTCTCTCTCTCTCTCTGTATATTTGCAAGTGATATTAATACTTTGCTATAATAATAAGCACATGGCTGGTAGTGGCTGTGGGAAGCGTGTGGTGGGGTTGTTGTTGTTGTTATTGTTATTGTAGTTGTTGTTGTAAGCAAGGTCACTGTGTCTGGCCTAATTTTTGTTGTTGTTGTTGTTGCTGTTTTTGGCTGTGGTTGCTGCTGTGGTTATTGCTGCTGTTGGTGGTGTGGGTGGTGGTGGTGATGGTGGTGGTTGTGGTGGCTGTGACTGGTTGTTGCTGTGATGGTTGTTGTTGTTGTGGTTGTTGATGATGTTGTTGGTGTGTGTTGTTCATTTGGAAGGCTGTATAGATGTTGTCTGCGTACTCTGCAACGAGGTAATAATAAAATGATGATAATAATAAAAATATGATGATAATAATAATAATAATAATAATAATAATAATAACAGTGTTTGCATGTATTTAAATACCAGAGTGGCATGAAAAAAGACTGGCATGAAAGAGAAAATAAAGACATGTGAGAAAATAAACAGAAAATAGAAACAAAGCAAGAAATGGGAGAAACAAGAGGAAGACAGAGAATGAGAGGAAGGAAAGAAGGAAGGATATGAAAAATTAAACAAAAGGAAGGATGGAGAGGGAACAAATAAGAGGGAAGCAAACGAAAAGAAAAAAAAAAAAAGAAAGTAAAACCATGAAGAAATACCAATAAACAGAGTAATAACATTAAACACCATAAAAAAACACCACCACCACCACCACCACCACCACTTACTCCTCCTGACACAAACACAAACGGTGACAAGAGTGGCCAGCAGACAGGGAGGAGGCAACCACGGGCAGCAGAACCCTCACATCTGTCATGGCCACCCCAAGCATCACTAACCCAGGGGAGGAGGGGCCTGGGGGAGGGAAATGAGGAAAAGATTATAGATAGAAGATAAAATGATATGTAGAAGAGAAGAGATGGGGTAGAAATGCAAGAGAAAATGATAAAGGAGAGGAGTTGAAGGAATGGATGAAAGATGAAAGGGTAGACAAAGAACAGGATATAAGATAGATGAAGGATTGAAGGACACAGATGAAGAATAGGGATACAAGATAGATGATAATGAATAAGGGAATGGAAGAAATGAGGAAGAAATGGGAAAGGGAAGAGATATTTAATAATGTGTAGGTAAGAAAGATTAATGAAGAATAAAGGATGAGAAATATGAAGGAGTAAGAAGTGAGTGGAGATAAGAAAAGAGAGAAAAGCAAAAAAGGATGAATATAAGAGGGAGAGCGGGAGGGAGAGAAAGGGAAAGGAAGAAGAAGAAGAAGAAGAGGAGAATTAGCTGAAAATGAAGTGTAATATAGAATTTTTTTCTCTCTCTCTCTCTCTCATATCTTCCCTTCCTCCCATTTTTTTCCATGTAGTTTCCTTTCCTTTTACATTCCTCCTGTTTCCTTCATTATTCTCTTCTCATGCTACTGAAAACCCAACACACACAAACACACAGACACACACACACTACCCCCTCCCCCTCTCTCTCCCTCTCCTTCTCACCTCCAGGAAGGGGCATGGTGGTGGAGTAGCCCTGGAGTAGCTCCTAGCAGAGTTGTAAGCAGTCACCTGCACCAGGTAATGGGTGGAGGGTGTGAGGCCCCCTATCACACTGGCCGGCCCCCCTCCACCCTCTTGGATACTGTGGATGGAGTGGAGTTCATCAGTTTGGATGGCAAAAGGGAAGAAGAGAGAATTACATGACAGCAAGAAAAGGTTCACTACACTACCTCTGTCCTCACCCACAATCCAGGTAACAGCACTGGTTTGTCTGTAGACAACACTGTACTGGTTGATGGGACACCCCCCTTCGCTCCACTGGGCCAGGGACACTGCAGCCCAGGTGGTGTTGATCCAAACTGCCCCCTCCCACCAGCCTGCCAGTAGGGGGGGGGAGCCGGCTGTCTTGGTGCGCAGGCTCTCCAATGGTCGGCCTTCTACCTGGGATGGGAGGGAGTGACTGGCTGGTTAACTGGTTGATTGGTTAATTGGTTGAGTAACTGACTGATTAATTGGTTGGCTTCTTAATTGATCCAATGATAGGTTGATAGCTTGACTTATGGCACTGACTGACTGACTGACTGACGGACAGACAAACAGACAGACAGACAGACAGACAGACTGACTGACTGACTGACTGACTGACTGACGGACAGACAAACAGACAGACAGACAGACAGACTGAGTGACTGAGTGACTGACTGACTGACTGACAGGCAGAAAGACAGACAGACAGACAGACAGACAGACAGACAGACAGACTGACTGAATGACTGACTGGCAGAAAGACTGACTGACTAACTAACTGACTGATTGACTGACAGAAAGACTGACTGACTGACTGACTGACTGACTGACTGACAGACAGACAGACAGACAGACAGACAGACAGAAAGACAGACAGACAGACAGACAGACAGACAGACTGACTGACTGACAAAGAGACAGACAGATTGACTGACTGACTGACTGACTAACTGATTGACTGACAGACAGACAGAATGACTGACTGACTGACTGACTGACAGACTGATGGACTGACTGACTGAAAAACAGACACAGACAGACAGAGAGACAGACAGACAGACATACAGACAGACAGACAGACAGACAGACAGACAGACAGACTGACTGACTGACTGACTGACTGACAGACAGACAGACAGAGACAGATAGACAGACAGGCTGACTGACTGACTGACAAACAGACTGACTGACTGATTGACTGACTGACTGACTGATAGATAATTTAGAGTTTTATTTATTTGTTATGTATGGTGGTTATGTCACAACTAGGTAAATACAACTAGGTAAACACACAGAGCCTCACCAATCTCAACAATGAAAGACAGGGCAACACACACACACACACACACACACACACACACACACACGGAGCCTCACCAATCTCAACAATGAAAGACAGGGCAACACACATACACACACACACTTCCGACTTCGTTGAGAGCAGACGTGTCAGGAGCAGCTGCGCCGAACTTGCCTATTTGTGGGTACAGGGTCCGAGTTATTTTCTTAGCCTGTCTCCATACAAAAGTATAAGAAAGTGCACAGTGTGGGGTGGAGTTTTTATGGAAGAAGTAGAAAAAAATCGGAGATGGAATAGATGAAGTGAAAATTGTGGGTGAAAACACCGAATCCGAATCGGTTGTAAACAAAGCGTGATGGCGGCCACCGCCACGTTGCCGTCGCCCAGAGGCACACCAAAATTTGAAGGATTTGGTGAAAAAGATATACAAGTAGGCAGGTTAAATGCAAGATTATGGAAATTAGAAGAAGAGAATGAAAAGATATGAGAGGAAATAAGAGGATTGGTGACATTAGTCAGAGGATGGAAAGGAGATAAGGAGAGGGGACTTAAAGACATTGTTGAAGAGCTGGAAGAGTTGAAAGGAAGGGAGTTAAAAAGAGAAAGGGAAAACAAGAAACTGAGAGAGGAAGTGGAAAAGATAGTGGATTTAAATGTAAAGTACAGTGAAGAAATACAAGAACTCAAAAAAGAAAATGGAAAGCTAAGGAGCATGGTGGAGAAGAAAGAAGTTAGGATACATGAAGGCAAAATCCAGAGTGAAGTAAAAGGCTTAGTTGAAAAGGAAGTGAAAAGTTGGAAAGAAGAGAGAGAACAAGAGAAGATAGATATGACAGAAATAATAAGAAAACAGCAAGAACAACATGATAAAGAGATGGGAAAAAAAGTAGTGAAAATCATTAAGGAAAAAGATAACATAGTAAGGGATGCGGTACAAAAAAAGATGTGCCTGATGGTGTTTAAGGATAAAGAGAAGACCATATCAAATAAAGTTCTAAGAGAAAGAGAAGAATTACAAAGAGCAAAAGAAATCATTGGGAAAATTGTAGGAGATGAAACGGATATACAAATAGAAGAAGTGTACAGAATTGGGAAATATTCAGAAGCGGGAAACGTCCCATGAAAATAAGACTTAATACCCAAGCGGCAGCCGAACACATCTTGAGAAGAACGAGTTTGTTAAGAAAGATAGAGGGTATGAAGGATATATATATAAGAAGAGAAATGAATGAGGAGGAAAGAAACAAGGTGAAAGAGTTAAAAGAGGAGGCCAAGACAAAAAACAAAGAGAGAACACAGGTACAGGCAGAAAGATATATATGGAGAGTGATAGACATGAAAATGAGAAAATGGTGGTTAAAGAATGCAGGGCAAGAAGTAAGACAACAAAGAGAGAACACAAAAGAAATGGGTCCACAATAAATAAAATTAAAGTTATGTATACAAACATAGATGGATTAGTGTCCAGCCTAAGGGAACTAAGAGATTATTTACATGAAAAGAAACCAGAAGTGGCATGTATTACGGAAACAACACTAACAAGGGAGATTAATGTTGAATTTGAAGAAGGATATAACACATGGAGAAGAGACAGAAAGAATAAGGGAGGAGGAGGAGTGATGATTCTAGTAAGAAAAAACATCTTGATAGAAACAGTGGAATATGGTGAAGGGAGGTCAGAAACATTGAGTGTGGAGATCAAGATCCAAGGACAAGAAAGCAGAAAAATTATTGTTGCATACATGCCTCCAAAGACCAACACTTGGGGGACTGATGATTATAAGCACATGCAAAGCGAGTTCATAAAAAGTATAGATGACATGCTAAAGATAAGAAACAAGGTGTTACTAGTAGGAGATTTTAACAGCAAGGAGATAAACTGGGGGGAGATGGAGGTGACAGGGATTGCCAATACATGGAGTGAAGAATTTTTACAGACTATGATGGTAAACACGATGGATCAATGGGTGAAAGAAAATACTAGGTACAGAGGGGAAGATGAACCATCGCTACTAGACTTGGTTTTTACAAAAAAGCCAGAAAATGAACCAAGTGTAGAATATTTGTGTCCAGTGGGAAAAAGTGATCATGTGAAGATGGAGATAGAGATCAAAGAAGAAGTGCCAAAATTCAATGAGGAATATAAAAATGAGAGAAAAAATTATGCTAAGGCAGACTACAGGGTTAAAGAAATTCTACGGAGAGCTTGATTGGAGTAATTTATTAAGAGGTATGGAGGTGCAGAAGAAATGTGAAGTGTTTTTAAGCAAGTTTAGAAAAGGTGTTGAAAGATATGTGCCAAGATATAAGGTAAAAGAAAATAAGAAAGTGTGGTTTAATGCAAAGTGTGCAGAGGCAAAAAAGAAGAAGGAGAGGGCATGGAAAAAAATTAGGAAACAATGGAATGAGATAAATAGAGAAGAATACAGGACGGCTAGAAATGATTATGTTAAAATAAGAAGAGAAGAAGAAAGAAATTTTGAAAGAGATGTAGTTGGAAAGTGTAAAGAAGAACCCAAACTTTTCTATAGATATGTAAATGGAAAAATAAAGCATAGAGATACCATTACAAAGCTGAAGGAAAATGGAGAAATTTATGAAACCACACAAGAGACGGCTGAGATACTGAATAAAAGCTTTAAGTCTGTATTTACAAGAGAAACTGTCTTTGCATCACTGGGAGATGAGGAACAACAGAAAGGAATAGAAAACATACAAGTGGAAAGAAAAGAAATTAAAAGACTACTGGAAGAGCTAGATACTAGGAAGGCGATGGGACCAGACGAAGTAAATGGATGGATATTGAAAGAATGTAGAGAGGAATTGGAAGAACCAATATAGGAGATAATTAACAGTTCTTTGAAGGAGGGAAAAGTACCAAAGGAATGGAAGAGAGCAAATATAGTACCGTTATACAAAGGAGGTAATAAAATGGAACCACTGAATTACAGACCAGTCTCACTCACGAGTATTGTAAGTAAACTCTGTGAAATAGTCATTAAAAACAGATGGGTGCAATATCTTGAACAAGAAAATATAATAACAGAAAAACAATTCGGTTTCAGGAAAGAGAGATCTTGCGTAACAAACTTACTGGGCTTTTATACAAGAGTAATACATAAACTACAAGAGAGAGATGGTTGGGTTGATGCAGTCTATTTAGATCTGAAAAAAGCTTTTGATACAGTTCCACATAAAAGTCTCATATGGAAACTGGAACATCGAGGAGGGCTAAAAGGAAAAATACTTAAGTGGATGAAGGATTATCTCCAAGGTAGGGAAATGAGCACAGTAATCAGAGATAATAAATCAAGTTGGTGCGAAGTAACAAGCGGAGTACCACAAGGATCTGTGTTGGCACCTAAAATGTTTCAGGTCTATATAAATGATATGACGGTGGGTTTAAATAGCTACATTAACATGTTTGCAGATGATGCAAAATTGATGAAAGTAATAAAGAACCAAGAGGATTGTAAGGAACTACAGAGGGATATTGATAGAATTTATGAATGGAGTAAACGATGGAAATTAGAATTTAATATAAAGAAGTGCCATGTAATGGAGATGGGAAGAAGTAAAAGGAGACCTTCATGGGAGTATAAGATGGGAGGAATCACAATACCAAAGAGCAAAGAAGAAAAAGACTTAGGAGTAATAATTCAAGACACGCTATCACCAGAAAAACACATCAATGGAATATTTGGCTCTACATATAATTTGCTAGCAAATATCAGGGTGGTATTTAATTGCCTAGACAAAGAAATGATGAAGAAAATTATAACACACATGATACGCCCCAAACTGGAATACGCAGCAGTGGTATGGTCTCCACACAAGAAGAAAGATATAAGGAAATTGGAAAGGATACAAAGAATAGCTACGAAAATGATACCTGAATTGGAAGACCTAAGTTATGAGGAAAGACTGGAAGAAATTGGATTACCAACACTGCAAGAAAGAAGGGAAAGAGGAGACCTGATAACAATGTTCAAATTAATAAACAACATGGAGAAGATAGACAGAGATGACCTAGTTGTAAAAGTGGAGGAAGAAGATAGACGTACAAGAAGAACATATGGAGAAATTAAAGAAGAGTCATTGTTTGGGAGATATTAAAAAATACAGCTTTCCGCATCAAACGGTTGAAATATGGAATAACTTAAAAGAAGAAGTGGTTGCGGCAAAGAGTGTGCACATGTTTAAAGAGAGATTAGATAAATTCGGGTATGGAGACAGGACTAATTGAGCCTTGGCTCGGACCCTGTACTATACAACTAGGTAAATACAACTAGGTAAATACACATCATTGCAAGAACGAAGGCTTCATATTTGAGAGAATCCAAGAAAAGTCGAGGATGGTGAGATGCTTGAATGATATAACAAATACAGCTTCCCACAAAGAAATGTTAATATATCTGGAGGAGTAGAGTAGAAAAAGAGGAGATAATAATGGGGACATGAAAAAAAGATTAATTATAAATACAGACACAAATGTGACTCAAACTTTGCATATTACTGCAACTAAATAAAAAAAATAAAAAAAAGAATTCTTGGCAATTATCAGGGAACATATATCATACCAAGAAGACATCACACATTCCTGTACATCCCTACTTACTGCAGTATAAAGTTTCAACCAAATGTATTTTCCTTGCCTTTCAAGATGCCACTTCAAGATGAAAAAATACCCACCATTCATCCACTAATTTATTTAACTATCTCTTTTAATTAACAACAATATTACTCATTATCTTATATTTGTAGAGTTAAGTAATCAATATGGTGTAGTAGCAATAAGCTCCCATCATGACTTGTGTGGGAATTGCTGAGTGAACTTTACCATTCCCTCCCCAAGCAAAGAAAAGGTGGTCACATTCCTTAAGGTGGCTCCCTACTACCTGTGATCCTCTGTGGCTATGGGTATAAAATCCAAAATCCATTAATCATAGGCCACAAAATTCTGACCACCTGGTGACTACCTTCCTTCCCCTACAACTTTCTCTCATGATCAAATACTGTGCACAACATTCTTATAATATATGATGAAGCTTTCCATCCTTCAGCATGCTACCTTTTGGGGGAAAACTAATAATTCAACATTTTTATAATCTATGATGAAGCTCTCTGTCCTTCAGCCTTTTTTAGTGAAGATTTTACTTATTTATTACACACAAGTTAAAGTCCATGATGAAAAATACAAATAAGTACAGAAATACAAGGCATAAATTTAAGAACACAAGACAAGAATACATAGGAAATGCACATAATTGAAAACTTTAAGAAGAAATTCCTTTCTGGTCAAGCCCAAGTGAAGACAGAGCAGATAGTAGAGAAAAATATTAGCACCACCTTTTGCTTCTGCCATTGTCCCACCTCTTCCCAACATGACTGAAATGGCCCCAAATAATGGCTGACGTAAGGACAAAGTGACAGGTGTGAGGAGCAAGGCAGGGTCCTAATGACACGCTGCCACACACCAACATTGCCCCCTCAGCCCAACCTTCCACACACAGCCTTATCATCATCCTTTCCTCAACACATCCATTGCCTTTCGCATCCCAGAGTAAGCTACATTGAGAGCTTAACCAATGTACCCTGTGTCTGTCAGAAATGGAAAGATAATAGTGGCCAGACACACTCTCTTTCCACAGTCTTACCACCATCCTTTCTTCAACCATCCGTTATCTTTCCCTTCCCCATTTAAACTGCACTGACAACTTAACCAATGTACCCTGCATCTGTCACAAATGGAATCATCATAATACTAAGTCATATTCTCCTTGCACATCCCTGCTAAGAGGATGCTCTGCACAAGAGATATCTTAATGCCATATAAATAGCATTAACTGTATGATATAATGGTAACTTTATAGGAAAGAGGCAAACAAATCTCTTCATTGGAAAATCCAACAAAAAAATTTAATAATAATTTTTCTTTTAATTTTTGCTTTTGCCTTTTCTCTTTGATGCAGAAAAATTCAAGACATAAAAATTATCTTGATATTCATAAGTAATCATATTGCATAACTCAAAAAGCATAGTAACTACATATAAAAATTAATATAGAGCCAAGTACTTCCATAAAATATTTAATATTATTAATAAAAACAAGTCTACTCTTCACAAGCAACCATAAGACCAAAGCACAATAAAGAACCACAATCTGAACCTCAATACTGAATTTCCAATATAGAATTAAACAAATTGAAATGGAACTAAAATTTACCAAACAGCCCAAGTGCCAGAAAAGATAAGCAGCGACTCCCTCCAGCGTCTGTCATGAACACTCATGATTAATGGTGCCTGCCCATCGCTTACCAAATGCCCTAACCCAACCCACCACTCTCCCCTCCCTCTCCCTATGCCAGACTCTCTCTCTCTCTCTCTCTCTCTCTCTCTCTCTCTCTCTCTCTCTCTCAGGACAGCAGCTGCCTCAATATGGGTAATGTATTGAAAGAGGTACATGGTAATCCAGCCACACTGGAAACAATGGTGCATTCCCATTATAGAGAGAAAAGATGTTGATAATGGAAATATGCTTCAATAAATGGCATCCTTTTAATAATCCTCATATTCTTTGCTGGATTAAATCTGTAACTTAGGTTTACAGCTACATCTATTTAAATATCTATCTATCTATCTATCTATCTGTCCAGACCTGATGCCTATTCCTTAGAAACATCCTTTGGAAATAGCAATGGGAGAAGAGTCTTAATGTATTCTCATCCCTGCATTCCTTCCTTTCATGGCCATAATCCTCTTTATCCCTTTCCCTCACACTCAAGCACCTTGTATATCTCTACTGGAGGTACAATGGTTAAGCATCTCTTTACTAATGACTCCATGTACAGCTAAGCAATATTACTTGTGATGGTAATAAAAAATGTTAAAAAGAAAATAGAAGAAAGAACTTGATATAGTATGAAGTTTTTACAATTAAATATCTCATTTTTATTAGATAACATCTGTAGCTTATCACAAACAGCCTGATAAGGGCCAATAAATATGCTGTTGCTGTCCTCCCTTCATCTAGCTGTGTGTAAATGCAATGCAATATTTAGCTTCACTGTACAAGAAAAGGACTCCTCTCCCATTCTGAGTATTTCATCAATATACTGTAATACTGCACATGGTGAAATGCTGAAGGTCAAGCCAAGTGAGATAAAATAGCCTTGGAGACCTGCTGTGATGTTGGGGAGTCCAAGAGTCCATCCTGGCTACAAGTTAATAACCTGCTAACCATTAATCTCAGTGAAGTCAGGTTTATCAAACTCACTTTAATCAAGTATTGAACCTCCCAGATTTTTTTTCTGTGACCCCTTTTACAGCGGCCAAATGGAAGTCCTTATTGAAATTCATTACCTAAGAGTCCTTCATTTATCACCTGTCACTCCCTCCAGAAAACCACTTATGCTACACTTAATGTTGCATACGTTTGCTAACTCTAATTCCTTAGCAACATACCTGCCTTATTAATTTCTTGACAAACTATAACTACTCTGTATTTATTATTTTCATTTAAATATTAAAGAACAATTGAAAAGAAAATGAATTTATATATCCATACAGTTATGAACCTTACATATAACTATCCCAAGACCCATTTTGTCCATCTATCCTAGCTATACTGAGTCTGCATTATTAAAATATTTAGATGTACTAGTTTTTTGTTAAATAGCATCACCATTATTCTGTTTTAACAATGCATGGCATCTGTGAACTTATTATAAAAAACATGAACATTTTAAAAACTTGCTATGGAATTTGTGGTGTGGTGGTGGTGGACAAAGGTAACACAAAGGGCCAATCCCTGGATGGGCTAGGCAGCTGCTGTCTCCACCTGAGGAGTGGCAGCTCCTATTGTCACCCACAGCACCCTCCACAATGCCTGTTTATTAACACTACAACACACCACACCCTCTCCACCCCTCAGGATTCACAGCCCTGCACCTTTAATATATAGTACTATATATTTTGTATTATATGTATGTGGCATTACATATCATATGCTAGTGCTGTGTTTTTGAACATTGAAATCTTTCCTGATACACTGAAGTATTTTCTGTGATTGTAATCTCTCTCTCTCTCTCTCTCTCTCTCTCTCTCTCTCTCTCTCTCTCTCTCTCTCTCTCTCTCTCTCTCTCTCTCTCTCTCAGTTACCACAACAGGTGATACAAGTCTTCAGTGTACACTAATAATTGTGGTCAGCTGCACAAAGGTGATAGTCTCACCTTTGTCCTCAAGCTCATGAAATAATGATAGATGATCCAAGGTTCAAATAATCTCCACCTTAATAACCTATTCCAGCTACATTATCATTTACTGGTAGAGTACTTATTATATGGCCATAGTTTTTTTTCTTCCTTTCTTTCCATATTCAAAATTTTTATGTGCATTTCCTTCCTTATACCAGCCAGTGACAAGACAGTAATGAGTCATTGTATAATGAAACTGCTTATCCCACACCACCTGGACATAGCACAGTGAGGGACAGGTAGCAGAGTGAAGCCAGGGACTGAGAGGTGGTGAGAAATAAAGCTGAGATTAACGAGGAGGAAAGGACAAAACATATGAACCGTTCTGTATATGAGTTAACAAAGACTCCTGCAATAAGGAGATAAATCATATTCTATTTGATCATATGTACTTATGTATGTACTATGCAGACAAGTCAGAATGGCTCTGTCATTTCTATCACCCTGAGATAAGGCAGATAAGAATCTCCTTTTTATTAAATAAACTGCACTCATGAACATACTGAAATGAAAAATCAAAATTGGCTTTGTCCTTTCTATCTACCTATATATCAAGTTTAGATCCTCCTTAAAAAAAAAAAGAAAAAAAAAGAAAAAAAAAGCAACACCATGTTTATAAACATATTTACAATTACACACACAAGCATTCTCCCATATCTTATTCTGCATCTTAGTCTTAGATAACAAATATATTTTCCTTCCTATCTATCTCTATATCAGGCTGATGTCTCCCTTAAGGTAGCCAAGACTGAGCACCTCCAAACATACTTATTTTTACATCCACAAGCATTAATTTCCTCATGTTTTAGCCTGTAAATCTTAGTCTTTCCTAACCTACTTTCCTAACCTTACTATGCTCTGTTTCACCAATGCTGTCACAGTGATTCTGCCAAGAGCAGGTAATTGAACATGGTAACACTGCCACTGACTGATGCTTCCACTCACTGATCAGTTTACGCATTCTCTACCAGCAAGACGTGCTGGCTAATCCACAGTGACGGATGGTTAATATCTTACAGGTTACCAAGGTTTTTTTTTTTTTATGTAGGAAGGATACTGGCCAAGGGCAACAAAAATCTAATAAAAAAAAAATGCCCACTAAAATGCCAATCCCATAAAAGGGTCAAAGCAGTGGTCAAAAATTGGTGGATAAGTGTCTTGAAACCTCCCTCTTGAAGGAATTCAAGACATAGGAAAGTGGAAATACAGAAGCAGGCAGGGAGTTCCAGAGTTTACCAGAGAAAGGGATGAATGATTGAGAATACTGGTTAACTCTTGCGTTAGAGAGGTGGACAGAATAGGAGTGAGAGAAAGAAGAAAGTCTTGTGCAGCAAGGCCGCGGAAGGAGGGGAGGCATGCAGTTAGCAAGATCAAAAGAGCAGTGAGCATGAAAATAGCAGTAGAAGACAGCTAGAGATGCAACATTGCGGCGGTGAGAGAGAGGCTGAAGACAGTCAGTTAGAGGAGAGGAGTTGATGAGACGAAAAGCTTTTGATTCCACCCTGTCTAGAAGAGCAGTATGAGTGGAACCCCCCCAGACATGTGAAGCATACTCCATACATGGACGGATAAGGCCCTTGTACAGAGTTAGCAGCTGAGGGGGTGAGAAAAACTGGCGGAGACGTCTCAGAACACCTAACTTCATAGAAGCTGTTTTAGCTAGAGATGAGATGTGAAGTTTCCAGTCCAGATTATAAGTAAAAGACAGACCGAGGATGTTCAGTGTAGAAGAGGGGGACAGTTGAGTGTCATTGAAGAAGAGGGGATAGTTGTCTGGAAGGTTGTGTCGAGTTGATAGATGGAGGAATTGAGTTTTTGAGGCATTGAACAATACCAAGTTTGCTCTGCCCCAATCAGAAATTTTAGAAAGATCAGAAGTCAGGCGTTCTATGGCTTCCCTGCGTGATATGTTTACCTCCTGAAAGGTTGGATGTCTATGAAAAGACGTGGAAAAGTGCAGGGTGGTATCATCAGCGTAGGAGTGGATAGGACAAGAAGTTTGGTTTAGAAGATCATTAATGAATAATAAGAAGAGAGTGGGTGACAGGACAGAACCCTGAGGAACACCACTGTTAATAGATTTAGGAGAAGAACAGTGACCGTCTACCACAGCAGCAATAGAACGGTCAGAAAGGAAACTTGAGATGAAATTACAGAGAGAAGGATAGAAACCGTAAGAGGGTAGTTTGGAAATCAAAGCTTTGTGCCAGACTCTATCAAAGGCTTTTGATATGTCCAAGGCAACAGCAAAAGTTTCACCAAAATCTACCTTGAGAGAGTCATACTTAATTCTGCCGCCGTTCACCAGCGCTCGTTACCAAGCAGCCGGCACCGGCGGCAAGAATTACCCCTTTGGAGGGGACGATAGGGTAGCGGGCTAAAGCCAGCACTACTCACGCCTACCGTCTTCAACGGCACAGGCGATGCGAAACCTACCTGCCGAGGTCGCCCCCGACAGGATTCCGGTTCTGAGGACGCCACCCTCAGCCAGACGGTTGGCTACCTGAGCTACTAGGCCCACCGCAGCATGACAAACCGTTCGCAGACTACGAGCTCTGCTAGGACGCTCTGGGTCTGAGAGGACGTGCACGGAGGCTCTATGCACGCCCCTCAGACCCGAGGGGGACTGGGACCGCATCCGCCCCGTGTACCCCATTTCAAAGCCATGAACCCGCTGGCCCTTGGGGGCAGGAAGAGCGCTACCCCCCAAACCAGCGGGCCGTCATCCCGGAAACGCCAGAGTGACTACCGCTGTCGAGGGTTAGTGGGTTTAGCCCACCGACTCGGCAAATCACCCTGACGGCCCACCACCCAACGAGGTAGAGAACTCGAAGGAGCAGAAAGGACTCCGGACCAGTGAAGCTGTTCTGGGCTCCGAAGCCTGGCGGAGCCCCATTACTCTATGAACATTTATTGAGAAGGGAGGATGGAATATTTGTCCAACTCCCCGCCCCACATTCATCTCGCGGGGTAAGCACTTTAGCCGTAGGCCCAATCCCTCGGGCTTGTGCCTACGTTTCCAGCGGGCGCCACTAGGAGGCAGGCTTCCCCTGTAACTAAGTCTCAAAGAGGTTTTTCACGTCACTCGGGGAGTCACGGCATGACACCATCCCGGGACCTCAGAGACGTGGAAAAGTGCAGGGTGGTATCATCAGCGTAGGAGTGGATAGGACAAGAAGTTTGGTTTAGAAGATCATTAATGAATAATAAGAAGAGAGTGGGTGACAGGACAGAACCCTGAGGAACACCACTGTTAATAGATTTAGGAGAAGAACAGTGACCGTCTACCACAGCAGCAATAGAACGGTCAGAAAGGAAACTTGAGATGAAATTACAGAGAGAAGGATAGAAACCGTAAGAGGGTAGTTTGGAAATCAAAGCTTTGTGCCAGACTCTATCAAAGGCTTTTGATATGTCCAAGGCAACAGCAAAAGTTTCACCAAAATCTCTAAAAGAGGATGACCAAGACTCAGTAAGGAAAGCTAGAAGATCACCAGTAGAGCGGCCTTGACGGAACCCATACTAGCGATCAGATAGAAGGTTGTGAAGTGATAGATGTTTAAGAATCTTCCTGTTGAGGATAGATTCAAAAACTTTAGATAAGCAGGAAATTAAAGCAATAGGACGGTAGTTTGAGGGATTAGAGCAGTCACCCTTTTTAGGAACAGGTTGAATGTAGGCAAACTTCCAGCAAGAAGGAAAGGTAGATGTTGACAGACAGAGCTGAAAGAGTTTGACTAGGCAAGGTGCAAGCACGGAGGCACAGTTTCAGAGAACAATAGGAGGGACCCCATCAGGTCCATAAGCCTTCCGAGGGTTTAGGCCAGCAAGGGCATGGAAAACATCATTGCGAAGAATTTTAATAGGTAGCATGAAGTAGTCAGAGGGTGGAGGAGAGGGAGGAACAAGCCCAGAATCGTCCAAGGTAGAGTTTTTAGCAAAGGTTTGAGCAAAGAGTTCAGCTTTAGAAATAGATGTGATAGCAGTGGTGCCATCTGGCTGAAGTAGAGGAGGGAAAGAAGAAGAAGCAAAGTTATTGGAGATATTTTTGGCTAGATGCCAGAAATCACGAGGGGAGTTAGATCTTGAAAGGTTTTGACATTTTCTGTTAATGAAGGAGTTTTTGGCTAGTTGAAGAACAGACTTGGCATGGTTCTGGGCAGAAATATAAAGTGCATGAGATTCTGGTGATGGAAGGCTTAAGTACCTTTTGTGGGCCACCTCTCTATCATGTATAGCACGAGAACAAGCTGTGTTAAACCAAGGTTTAGAAGGTTTAGGACGAGAAAAAGAGTGAGGAATGTACGCCTCCATGCCAGACACTATCACCTCTGTTATGAGCTCAGCACACAAAGACGGGTCTCTGACACGGAAGCAGTAGTCATTCCAAGGAAAATCAGCAAAATACCTCCTCAGGTCCCCCCAACTAGCAGAGGCAAAACGCCAGAGGCACCTTCGCTTATGGGGATCCTGAGGAGGGATTGGAGTGATAGGACAAGATAAAGATATGAGATTGTGATCGGAGGAGCCCAACGGAGAAGAAAGGGTGACAGCATAAGCAGAAGGATTAGAGGTCAGGAAAAGGTCAAGAATGTTGGACGTATCTCCAAGACGGTCAGGAATACGAGTAGGGTGTTGCACCAATTGCTCTAGGTCATGGAGGATAGCAAAGTTGTAGGCTAGTTCACCAGGATGGTCAGTGAAGGGAGAGGAAAGCCAAAGCTGGTGGTGAACATTGAAGTCTCCAAGAATGGAGATCTCTGCAAAAGGGAAGAGGGTCAGAATGTGCTCCACTTTGGAAGTTAAGTAGTCAAAGAATTTCTTATAATCAGAGGAGTTAGGAGAGAGGTATACAGCACAGATAAATTTAGTATGAGAATGACTCTGTAGTCGTAGCCAGATGGTGGAATACTTGGAAGATTCAAGAGCGTGGGCACGAGAGCAGGTTAAGTCATTGCGCACATAAATGCAGCATCCAGCTTTGGATCGAAAATGAGGATAGAGAAAGTAGGAGGGAACAGAAAAGGGGCTACTGTCAGTTGCCTCAGACACCTGAGTTTCAGTGAGGAAAAGAAGATGAGGTTTAGAAGAGGAGAGGTGGTGTTCTACAGATTGAAAATTAGATCTTAGACTGCGAATGTTGCAGAAGTTAATGAAGAAAAAGTTGAGGGGGGTGTCAAGACACTTAGGGTCGTCGACAGAAAGGCAGTCTGACCTGGGGACATTTATGGTCCCCTCCCCAGATGGGGACTCCGAGGCTGGTGTAGGAGTCGCCATGATTTTAAAATTTTTGAGTGAAGGGTGTGTGTGTTATTAGGTGCTTGTAGTTTTGTGTGGAGGAAGAGAGTTGTCTTTAGAGGGCAGGCTGTGACTGCCCCCTTGTGTTGTGAGACACAAAGGGAAACATTCAGTGAGGTCACAGCTGGGTTTAATGATAAGTTCACAGCACCCCCTGAACAGTGCTTTAGACCTCACTGGGAGTAATTATCGTTTCGGCAGGTGTCTACTTCCTCCTCCTGGCAGGTTACCAAGGATGACTTAGTGGTGGGGCATATGAGGCAAATGCAATGCTGCTAGAGTGAAGTACAATACTGTTTCCTTATGAGATAACACTGTGCATGAAATTTCATATAATTTTCAAATCAGTACAGTCCCCTCCACTTCCATGTTCATCACTTAGCACTGCCAATGTTGTGAACCACCTGCTTTCACTCATACCTCAGACAAATCTCATCAATTCCTCCATCACCCTCCCTCTTACTCATAACGAGTGGAACGTGTCTTGGATGTAAGTCGAATCAGGTGCAGTGGTTCACAGCAGACAATTCACACACAGGCAATGCTAAGTGATGAACATGGAAGTAGAGGGAACTGTACTTCAAGCTGGCTGAAGTTCTGGCTATTTCACATTCATATAATATATATGGAGATAACTAGTAATCATAAGGCAAAGTGTGCCATCATAATGAAGCAGCAACCTCATTGTGCACTGCTGTGCTAAACCCAATCATTTCATCTGCTCATTTCTATTAGTTATAGTCAAGATTCCCTTCTGTGGTAGGAAGACACATAAAGCAGCAACCTCATTGTGCAATGTTGTGCAAAACCCGATCATGTTATCTGCTCATTTCTGTTGGTTATAGTCAAGATTCCCTTCTGTGGCAGGAAGATACAGCCTCACTGTACACTTAACAGCTACCTTGAAAAAAATACTGCTTCTTTTAGAAAAGGTAACTGAGAGGGGTGCAGTGAAAGGAGAGGGAATTTCTCTTCAGTATTTTTGTTTCTACAATAAGACAAGGCATGTTGTATGTGTCTTGACCTGGCTACCCTCTTCAAGGAGGATGCCAACCAGGTGGGAAGATATAGGTGATTAAGACCATATGAAGTAGCCTGTTTTAAGCAGCTTAGGTTTGTAAGTTGCTGTGGATGGAAGAATATGTGCATGAATGAAAATTAGAATGAATGATGCAAGAAAGGTGTGGGGAAGACTGAAAACTGTATATATATGGATGTATTTTACCTCCAATAAATGCAAAGAAAACTTTTAGGATGGGGTATTAGTGGTGACTATATTTAATGAAACTGAAACATGAGACTCGGAAACCAAGGAGAGAGGGAAAATGAATGTCATTGAGATGAGATATCTGAAGAGTATGTCTGGAGTAACACATAAGGATTGAATAATGAGTCAGTTGTGAACAATGAAGTGTGAAGGATAACTGGTGTGGAAAGAGAATAGGCTGACTGAGTAGAGCAGAAAGTGTAATGACAATAACATGCCTTCCCTTTGGAGCATCAGAAAAACACTTGAAAAATATATCTGAAGGTGGGACAAATATTTCTACCATGAGGTATAAAGTGCAGTGCCTTGGACATCAGGACCATAAGCAATTCCAGTCCCAAACAATTTGAGGGGCTTTATACCTCCTATCACTAATGGTTTGGGCATGCTGAGAGGAAGAACAGGGCTAAGTGGTGAGGATGTGTGAGGTGTAAGGCTGAGAAGAGAACCAGAAATGAAATGGACAGATGGTGTGAAGAGCATCATATGTAAGAGGGATATCTGTGAAACAAAGAAGAGGTCATGTTTATTAGTGATGAATGGAGAACTGTCATGAATGCACAAACAGAGATGCTGCATTAAGGGTCAGATCAAGAGAAGGATCTTTTCACCACATACCACTCCAGAATGTTACACTCAGACTATGGATATGAAGCCACTGAAAGTGGATACTTTCTTTAATGTCTCCCATACAGAGGCTACAGCTCTCCTTACAACAAAGGAGAATCAAATGTCTCCAGCAGTTCACCATGAGAAAGCAAAGAAGAGAATGAGGAAGTAGATTTTAATGTAGTGATGGAAGGAATACCAGACTTCAAATTGGCTCATTCTATCAGGAGTAAGGAACAAGCCAGGAGCAGCCAATTTCAGCATCAAACCAAGCCAATCCTCCCTTTCCAAAATACTAAGTTAAGATCAACCTTGTCATCTGCATCTGCCAAGCAGCACAGACTTCACTCTTTCTGCAGGACTGAATCATGAATCATTAATGAAAGCAAGAGAGAGAGAGAGAGAGAGAGAGAGAGAGAGAGAGAGAGAGAGAGAGAGAGAGAGAGAGAGAGAGAGAGAGAGAGAGAGAGAGAGAGAGAGAGAGAGAGTTAGCTAGCTTATGCCTTGATCCAAACCTTCAACACCAAGATATCCAAGAGTATGGAGCATTACCAATATCTTCAGCAGATTGTCAATGTGCCTGAGACACTAGAAGAGGTATTTATGAAGAAATCTAAGCATTAATAGGTGAACTGACATTCCACGAGACCATACCATACTCATTCTGATTAAAAGACCCTGCAACTGTGCATCACAGACATAAACAGGCATTCATGAGCATACATCTGAGGTCAAGGTAAAATTGGGAGCACAAGTTATAGCTGCACATGACCTCATCTCCGTGTACACCACTGAAACTGAGATGGATTATATCCCTTACCCAAGGACACAGAGGTAAGGGATATTCAAATTTCCATAGTTTACCTTCCCCATGCTTCCCCAGGTAGTCTTTACCAACCAATCCAAAGGATGACAAATGGGTGAACTATGCATCAACTGCCCCAGCCCTGATTCAAATCAGGGCCCACAGATTCGTAGTCAAGTACACGACCCACTTTATCATGGAGGCACAGTGTCAGCTAATATATGAATAGCTACACAATGAATGCATCCTTTTTTTTTTCTCTCTCTAAGATGGTAAAACTTCAGTCAACATGAGATGCTACTGTTGCAGAAATGGCCAGGTCTTTATAACTGGCCAATTGTGAGCATTTACTTAGCTAAGACAATATTAAATTGTTAGATAGTACATCATATTCTTGTCTCTCTACATAAAAGAACATTAGTCAGCTTAAGGCACCACTATCACAGAAATGGCCACCTCTTAAAAATAAATGAAAGAATGCACACTAGTTTTCACCAATGCTAATTAAGTATTGATGACTAAAGCTAATGATCCCCAAAGCTTACCTGTCTCAGAGTCCACAGTAAAGCCCAGTTGTAGCCAGAGGTTGTCCTCGGGTGTCTCATCAATGGTGGTGTCACTCTTGGGCTGAAAATATTAAATAATCTTAGTGAAACAGAACACAATGAAACAGAATAAAATACCTAATCTGCAATCCATACATTGCAAATTTTGTTTGAGTATTGTGAGTCTCACAAATTTGACAGGACATATGAAAATAAGTAAAACAGAACACAGTAAGACAGAATAGAATGCCTGATCTCTAATCCATAGATTAAATAAATAAAACAACACAGTAAGACAGAACAGAATGCCTGATCTCCAATCCACAGATTATACAAGTAAAACAGAACACAGTAAGACAGAACAGAATGCCTGATCTCCAATCCACAGATTATATAAGTAAAACAGAACACAGTAAGACAGAACAGAATGCCTGATCTCCAATCCACAGATTATATAAGTAAAACAGAACACAGTAAGACAGAACAGAATGCCTGATCTCCAATCCACAGATTAGAGGTTTTGTTTAAGTATTGCAAGTTTTGTGAATTTGTGGATGATATAAAAATATTAAACAATCTCAGTAAAACAAAACAAAAAATACCAAAGTATTCACACTATACAAGTGTTGTCTGAACATTGCAAGGTTAATGAATTTGACAGGAAGGAATGAAGGACATGAAAATATTAAACAACCTCAGTCAAATAACACAATTAAATAAAATAAATTACCTAATCTCTAATAAAGCCAATAAAAAGGTTTGTTAATGGATGAATGACATGAAAATATTAAACATCCTCAGTAAAATAACACAATTAAACAATAAATGACCTAATTTCTAATAAGCCCAATAAAAAGTTTAGTTTGAGCAATGCAAGTCTCATGCATTAGAAAGGAGGGACTGTAGAACATAAGATGGAGAGAATGATATAGGGAAAATAATGAAATAAGCTCAAGGAAGGCCTTATAGTGGCATAAGTGAAACACCTTTCTTAGCTCTCGGGTTCTGAGTCACTAACTCTGGCAAGTGCCGCAATTCTGCCCCCTTTATGTGCCCTCCGTCATATTCATACGGGTACCTACAGTCAATAATTCTGCAGGAGGCAAGTTTATCATTGTACTTGCCCTTAATAACATCAGCTAGAGTATGAACACTTATAGACTGAAGGTCTGGGTGTTTCCCAATCTCAAGGATAGGAAGCAACAGAGCCTTGGAGAAGTCACCAGTGAGATTCTCTTCACGTTTATAACTTTTGTTTAAAGCCTTCATTATAGAGACATGAGTTTCCGAGTGGCAACAATTCATCTCTGGATCAGAGGATGACCTGAGTGGATCCAGTTTCCTGAGTTTGGTCTCCACAGTACTGGCACCCATTTCTGAATGTGATCGTTCTATGGGATAAATGTGCCCACAGTTGGAACCATGGTTGTCTGGCGATAAGCTGATTGAAAATTCAGTTGAGTCAAAGAGGCTGGACCGAGGCGTGTCACAAGTACTGGAGGAGAGTGAGAGTCATCGGCATGGAGTGTCAGAGAGGGTGGTGTAGTGTGGGGACACAGCCAGGTTAGACTTGGGTGAGAAGTTATCATCACTGAACTGAAATGACTTACACTCTCTTCCCTGCAGCACATTGTCATACAAGTCTTGGGCATTCATGGTAGTAGTGTTTCTTCTTTGCTTGTGCAGCTGTGCTTCTTTACCTACTCAGGTGTTCAGATCCAGTAATTCACTTCTGTCCGAGTTCTGCAAGTTCTCGCTGTACATTCTTGTCCCTTGAAAGCAACATTGCAATTAAAACTAACATAACAAAAGTAACAAAACATATTTGTAGAAGAGTTGAATAAAATCATGATTTAAAACAAATAAAATAAAAAATCTATTTACTTGATTTACATCAGATTTTTTATATAAATCAATTCTTTTATTACAGGCAAAGCAAAGTTTTCTAAGCAGATTGTTGTTTCATTTTGAGCTGCCTGATCCAGCCCAGCTCAACTATAACACTCTTGAAACACTAATATCTCTTCAACAACATAGCCGATTGTAACAAAATTTGCACCATATGACAACACAACTCTATCAATTTTATATGATATAGCTTTCATCTCTTCTATTGGCTGAAGTCAAAGGGTAACTTGTAAAAAGTAGAAGAGTGTCAAAATTGGGATTTTGTAAACCAAACTTCAGTTTTTGCAGGTTTTCATCAACTTTTGTTTGTCTCAACAAAAGTGGACACCAATAAACACAAAATGAAATTTCCTATCCAACAGTACATAGCACAACCATTCGACTCTTGCAATGTTTTTTGCTAGAGTGATCTGAATATTAGTCAAGTGCACAATCTGCAGGGTGCTTCCACTGTTTCATTACTGACAGCTTCGCTCGTCAATCGCCTTCCAGGCACTTTACTGGTTTAACCCTTATAGGGTGGATGGTGTCTATAGTTGATGCAATGTAGAGGCAGGTGGCTTCTATAGTTGACCTATAATTTCAAATTTCAAATTTTCCAAAGTTCACGGTGGCAGAAGATTGAAGAGGAAGAATTGATAAGTGTGATGCTATTACATGTTAAGTAGTTGGTCAAAGCAGAGTTGAGAAATTGATGGAACATGACCTATTTTCACTGAATTGTCAAAACCAGCCCAGGTTGGAGGGGTGTCCATGAGGAATGTTCCTGTCCTTTAGGGGTTTAGGGGTTCTTCCAGTAACTATTTGTTTCAGTCTTATGAGGCCATTTTCTTGTATCAAACTTGGCCAATGTTAAATGAAACTGTACTTTAATATACATTACCCAAGAGGAGTTTTTCACATAAAAATCATAGCTTAATCAGATCTGTTAAGTTAAAGTAACTATACATAAATACAAAGAAAAAGAAGTGGAACTCCAATCAAACATAAAAGTACAATAAAAAAAAAAAAAAAAAAAAAAAAAAAAAATATATATATATATATATATATATATATATATATATATATATATATATATATATATATATATATATATATATATATATATATATATATATATATATATAATTTAAATCATTAGATATTTGACCCAATGTAACATTTCAATAATTTTGGATACAGTATATTTAATTTTGATTTAAATAATTATTTTTTACTATAATTTAAATAAACTTAAATAATTTGACTTAAATCAAACCTACCCTGTAATGCACGTCACAACAAATTTTTCCTGCCATCACCTAAGTGAATAATGTAGTTATTGTCAGTAACAGCCCCCCAAAAATAAGAGGAGATGCAGGGCCAAGGAAATATGTATATACAAGGTGCCCTAATCACATCCTAGCTTAGCTTCCTCTTGTCCCCTCTGCTTCCCTCCCTTGCCTTACCCTCCCACCTCTGTCCTCCCATGCTGTGTGATCAATCAGGCTAACAAACTCCACCCATGCAATACAATGGTGCATAAGTGGACACAATGGCACTCAAAGGATGGACTCATAAATCTCATGAAGTATAATGACAGGTTTAGTGAAATTTCATGTACTACAGGGAGTGTGTCAATGCACTGTGCTGTTCATCTGCATTCACCTGTCACACCACGAACCACACAACAGTCACACCACACCACACACCACACAACCTGTCACACCACGTACCACACCCCACAATACCTCAGCCATACCAAACCTGAAGCAAGTCTAGGCCTCACCACACCACACGCCACACTACACATAAACCCACAACACCTTAGTCACACCACACCACACTTACACCAGATCTCGGCCCCCACTATACCTCTGTACACCACCACACCACACACCACCACGACAAGCACACATCAAAGAACACCTGACCACAGCACACCGCACCTATACCACGGCATGTGCACACCACGGAGGACACCACACTTCACTTCAACCAAGCCACGTCAGTCTCAGTAATCCTACGCTGCACTCATTCCTCACTCAGCTTTACCCAAGCTACTTAACAAGATGACCAACATGACGCACTGACACATGAAAATCAAAGTATATAAGAGTCGTATAACACTAATCATCCCTGGTTATGACGAGAGAACGGCCGCGTCGATCAAGTCTGTCCTCTCATAACATTAGCAAGTGTTCCTGAAATATTTCCTGTCAAGGGATACTTATCAAAACTATCAAGCGCTTATCTATCATTGTGGTAACCTACGACAACAGCTCATTGAAACTTAGATTAATTATATCACCGGCAGCAGCTCCTTCCCGTCATCTCTTTTTAGCCAAGAATCAGTTTTTTTTCACCCTCCCTAACTGACTGGCGATCAAAGTCTTATCTACCATAGCTACGACCTACGACAACAGCAAGCTTATTAAAACATGAAAAATAAAAATAAAAATAAAAATAAAAATAAGCAGCTACAGCTCTTACCCGTCCTCTCATTCTCTCTGTGGCAAAGAAAGTTTGACGTTCTCCAAACGTCTTTCATTGAATATTTAAAAACAATATACCCATGGGATCAGTAAAAAACTATCCACCTCCTACTATATTGACGAATATGTAAAAAAATGTAAATACATAATGTGATGAGTTAATAATAAGGGCCTAAAGCTTCAATAGAACAAAGTCAAATGAACGATTAAATTTAAATTATGAAGTGACTCAATCCTTATGTGTTTCATATCTTTAAGTAATGGTTCAAAACTATGAATTATAGTTCTTTTTTTGAGACTGGAATTAATCCATCACTATTCTCTCTCTCTCTCTCTCTCTCTCTCTCTCTCTCTCTCTCTCTCTCTCTCTCTCTCTCTCTCTCTCTCTAAGTATTCAGGCCAACATCGTAGATAATTCTAAATGAACTAACAAATAAATAAACCATTATAACCATACCAGGCAATATATATATATATATATATATATATATATATATATATATATATATATATATATATATATATATATATATATATATATATATATATATATATATATATATATATATATATATATATATATATCAACAAGTATAACAAATTAAAACCACTTGTTTTTCAGCCAAACCTATAAGGCAGAAAACTGTACCAGGAACACGTTTATAAAGAATAAACTCTTACCAGAACACATTTTGAAGGAATAAAATCGTACCCCAGAACCAGACGCCAGCGGAGGAACATCATAAAATTAATATACACCTCAGTTTGCCTTCGTAAGCTATTGCCGGAGCGCGAGTTTGTTTTCAAGTGTTGTACACAAAGTCACTGACCCAGATAGTTGAGAGCTGGGGGAGTTTTAACTAGAAGCAAACATCACACACACACACACACACACACACACACTCCCTCCCTTAGTACCTATCCTGCCAGCCCACGATAAAACAGTATATCAAAACAACACACACACACACACACACACACACTGAAAACATACTCGTACTCTGGGAAGTGAAACCAAAGCAATTTTAAGAGAGAGAGAGAGAGAGAGAGAGGAGAGAGAGAGAGAGAGAGAGAGAGAGAGAGAGAGAGAGAGAGAGAGAGAGGAGAGAGAGAGAGATCTGCCCTGCGTCACACACACACACACACACACATTCAGTTGGATAGTTTTATTTTCCTATATTGAGTAAAAGAGCTCTCTCTCTCTCTCTCTCTCTCTCTCTCTCTGTGTGTGTGTGTACGGGAAGAAGAGAGGGAAGGAAGGGAAGATGAAAGATGGTGAGTGATGAAGGAGGAATGAGGGAGAGAAGAATGATAGTAAGGAGGGAAGAAAGGAGGAAAAGGAAGAGAGAGAGAGAGAGAGAGAGAGAGAGAGAGAGAGAGAGAGAGAGAGAGAGAGAGAGAGAGAGAGCAGTAATAATATATGCATCAGTAATTACTCAACTAAGATACACATTCATAAAGTAAACACACACACATACACACACACACACACACACACACACACATACACAAACACACCTGGCATCCCCTCAAGGGACAACTAAGCCTCTACTCTCTCCTCTTGCGGCCGTATCTTCGCCCTCACATTCCCCTCACAACATTCCCGCACCGAGAGAGAGAGTTTCACCTCCCCTCATAGCGACACATTAGGTAAAAATTTCTTCTCATTTCCCTTTTTACATTCTCAGAAACTCTACACTCCAATGACGCCATGCTAGTTCTAACATTTCCTTTATATACATATATATATATTTTTTTTTTATCCCTTCACGGTTTCCCTTCATATATATTTTCCCCACAACTATCTTACATCCATTAAAAGTTCCAAGCGCGGTGTTTTTTTTTTCCCCTTCCTGGCAACATTCCGTGGTGTAATGGATCCGGCCTTTCCCTTCCAGCCCCTTCCAGCCCCTTCCAGTCCCCTTCTAGTCCCCTTCCTTTTCCCCTTCCCTTCTCTGCCTCATACTTGTAACTCTGCATCGCCACTTCCACCAGCACCACCACCACCACCACCACCTCAATTTACCTGTTCTCATTTCGTTACATCAGTTTGCTCTTTCTTACAATGTGAAGTGGTGTTTTGTGTGTTTTATCTCATTTCAGTGTTGCTATTTGTGTTATTTTCACTTTCTTCTGTGTTATTTTATCTTTCTTCTATCTATCTATCTATCTATCTATCTATCTATCTATCTGTTCATTCCTTCACTGCTTTCTTGCACATCTTTCCTATTAATCATTCTGTGCAAAGTGTTCCGTTTATTTCATCCTTATTTCACGCTCCTTATTGCTTCCCTCACTCCTGCTGGTATCTTCCCCTTCAACGCTCTCTTTCTCTCAGCCTCCGCTAAGCTTCTCTCTACCACCTGTTTCTTATTAATCTTACTTTTTCCTCCCACTAAGGGCGATGCGAGGCGAGATCTGCCAAGCGGGATGCTAAGTGTAGCTGTAAAATAGCGTGCACTTACTTAGATATTGGTGTTCGCATGATTTTCCTCGTGTATACTCGTATTAAAGGAGGTATTTGGTTTAAAAGTGTGTGTGTAATAATAATAATAATAATAATAAACGGTTTATTCTTTAGGCAGTCAACAAACTGAAAATGTACATTGGGGGTGGGGAAATACTTGACATTAATCCTAAAGGTAAGTAAAATCTAGAAGTGTGTGTGTGTGTGTGTGTGTGTGTGTGTGTGTGTGTTTACTTTTCCGGCGAATGAGATATAAAGTTAAAAGTCTGACAAAATATCGTAAGAAAAGGAATTTAAATTATGAATTCAATAAATAGAGAGAGAGAGAGAGAGAGAGAGAGAGAGAGAGAGAGAGAGAGAGAGAGAGAGAGAGAGAGAGAGAGAAACACTACATGCTCCCTTCACCGCCACAACACTAAACACCACACCGCTAAACACTTCACTCACCACGACAACAGCACCGTTTCGTCTCACTCCGCCCATCACCTTCCCTATCTCCTTTCCTTCCCTCCTTCCTCCTCAAAGTGAAGAGGGGAGAAAGAAAAACCAAAAACACTCATCTCCCCTCTGAGATCTAAGACGAGAAGACCTACCATACCACAATACCTCGCCTCACTTTCCCTCTCCTTCCATCGTATTCTTAAACACTTCTGCACCGTGCCTCTACTACATTCAAAAGACTCTAGTTGATGTTACACGAGTTTCTAACGGCATTTCTACGGTTCTAGTGGCAAATTAATGAGATTTTTACGTCATTAACAGCAGAAACTGGAGAAACACTCTTGAGAACCTAGCTAATCATTTCAGTGGCCTTGGAAAATAGACAAGATGAGAGAGGAAAGCGTTCAGAACAAGGACAATTTCTCTCTCTCTCTCTCTCTCTCTCTCTCTCTCTCTCTCTCTCTCTCTCTCTCTCTCTGCCTCCCTCCAGCTACTGCCATCCCAAGCTGCTGTGAATATTACCGCCGCCGCTAATAGTGTTCAGGGCAGACTCAAGGGATTGGATTTCCGCTTCCAGATTCCGGTTTTTTCTTGTAAGAGGAAAACGAGGGCATCTGTGGGAGGCGGCGGCGGCGGCGGTGGAGGAGGCGGAGGAGGAGGAGAAGGAATATAAATGGATGCAAAAATACTGGTAGGTGAAAAAAAAAAAAAAAAAAAAAAAAAAAAAAAATATATATATATATATATATATATATATATATATATATATATATATATATATATATATATATATATATATATATATATATATATATATATATATATATATATATATATATATATATATATATATATATATAAGTAAAAGAGCAAAAATAACAATAGATCTGTTGCTGAGAGATTAAATTCTGAAATGGATCTACTGATGGGAGGGATGTGGTGTCGTGCTGGCGTGGGGGGAGAGGAGACCATGGGGAAGACGAAGATAAAGGCTATAAAGACGGCCAAGAAGACGAAGACGAAGACGAAGGCTAAGAACAACAACAACAACGAAGACAACAACAACAATAACAACAAAGCAACACGAACGAGAAAAGGAAAAAACAAGAACAAGAAACAAAAAAAACAAGAAAAACAAGAAGAACAAGAATAAAAACAAGGAGGAGGAGGAGGAGGAGGAGGAGGAGGAGGAGGAGGAGGAAGAGGACGACGAGAAGGAGGAGGAGGAGGAGACGTTTATCTAGGAGCAGTGAGGAGTTGGGAAATAGTAAGGGGCGGGAGGGAGGGGAGTAGGGGGGCTGGGAGAAGAGGTTACATCACACTGCCTTTCCTTGAGGTAGCGCTAACAACTGGTCAATAGAGTCAATCTGTGTTAACTCTCTCTCTCTCTCTCTCTCTCTCTCTCTCTCTCTCTCTCTCTCTCTACCACTACCGCCACCACCTCCTTCTCTTCTTCTCTACTGTATTATTCAGCCTTTTTTTTTCTCCCTCTTTTTCCTCTTCCTTTCCACCTTACTTTTTCTCCTCCTCCTTCTCCTCCTCCTCCTCTACCAGATGCCTTCCTGTTGGGGATGTTCCTCTCTTTCTATCACCTTTATCTCTCTCTCTCTCTCTCTCTCTCTCTCTCTCTCTCTCTCTCTCTCTCTCTCTCTCTCTCTCTCTCTCTCTCTCCTTCACAAGTTTTCAGTGATAACAGTTTCCCTCCCTCGAGATACTGAGGCGAGACATTGACACCGACAGACACACACACACACACACACACGCACACACACACACACACACACACACACACACACACACATACAGAAAGGACCAAATTTTTCCTTCAAGAGAGAAAACTCTACTCTAATTTCTCTCTCTCTCTCTCTCTCTCTCTCTCTCTCTCTCTCTCTCTCTCTCTCTCTCTCTCTCTGACACCATAATAATGTGATAATTCTACAGACGGACCGGATCTCTATCACACACATTTTCCTCACGTCTGCGTCTTAATATAGAGAGGACGTGTCGGGGGCAGACCAGAGGAGGCATTAGCATTAGAAGAGGTTGTGGTGACGGCACGTAGGTTAGGTTATGCTAGGTAGTAGTAGTAGTAGTAGTAGTAGGAGGAGGAGAAGGAACATTAATAAAGAACAAATAGCAGCTCTTCCTTTGTGTGTGTGTGTGTGTGTGTGTGTGTGTGTGTGTGTGTGTGTTTACGAGGCAGCCTGTGATAAATCAAACTATCTAATCTAAAGTGAGATATAGGATAGCGAATACAAAGGAATACAAAGGAATACAAAGGAAAGAACAGACAGCAACAGCCCTACTGGGCCTAACGAGGCTGTCTGTGTGTCTATTCTACCACTACCACTACAGATTCTAAGGGTTAGAGGATGGAGGACACTAGAGATCAAGGAAGGAAAAACAGGAGAGTATAGGGAGGAGGAAAGGCTAAGATGTGATAGGAAAGGATCAAAGAGAAATTATACTATTCACTACAGTAACTAAAAAAAAAAAAAAAAAAAAAAAATATGTAGGCGCAAAGTACGTTATATGAGGGGTTGCTGCGAGGTGATTGTCCAACCTTTGTTTAAAAGTTTCTATTGTATTACTATCGATAATATGTGCTGGGAGAGAGTTCCAGACATTTACAATTCTATTAAAGAAATAATACTTAGCCTCGTCTGATCTGAAACGCTTACCTATAATCTTGTAGCCATTATTTCGAGTGGTGTTGGAACTGTCAATGATGAGATAGTTGTTTACATTTACGTTATCAAAGCCCCGACACATCTTAAACAATTCAATTAAGTCACCTCGCATTCGCCGTTTCTCTAAACTGAACAAGTTGAGTTCCCTCAAGCGCTCCTCATAAGGCTTGTTCCGCAGTCGTGGGATCAACTTGGTAACTCTTCTTTGGACTCTCTCCAGCTTGTCTATATCTTTCCTGTAATGGGGTGACCAGAACTGGACGCAATACTCAAGTAGAGGTCGGACAAGTGTATTAAACAATGTGAGAATTACCCCTTCTGATTTGAATTCGAAAGTCCTACCAATAAACCCAACCAATTTATTTGCTGTTTTAACTACTTCCGAGCAGTGTTTACTTGACTTGAGGTCTGAGGTGATTATAACGCCCAAGTCCTTTTCCTCCTTAACCTTAAGAAGCTCGGTATCGTTCATTAAGTAATCAGTGTGATCGTTATTATTACCAATGTGCAACACTTTACATTTATCTACATTGAAGCTCATCTACCACTTGTCTGACCAAGTGGCTAAGTGGTCAAGATCAGATTGTAATTTTCTTTTATCCTCAGACGTGACTACTTTATTCATAATTTTTGTATCATCAGCGAACTTAGATACTTTACAGGTGAGGCCCTCATCGATATCATTAACGTAAATAAGGAAAAGAACAGGGCCGAGCACTGATCCCTGTGGTACACCACTTAGAACTTCTCGCCAGTTTGAAAATTTACCATTTAAAACAACGCGCTGTTTTCTCTCAGACAGCCAGTCTTCAAGCCAATTGAGAAGTTTTCCATTTATACCATGTGACTTCAATTTAGCTAGTAGCCGCTTATGGGGAACTTTGTCAAAAGCTTTTTGAAAATCTAGATACAC
The DNA here is from genome assembly GCF_035594125.1 of Scylla paramamosain. Classification (NCBI taxonomy): domain Eukaryota; kingdom Metazoa; phylum Arthropoda; class Malacostraca; order Decapoda; family Portunidae; genus Scylla; species Scylla paramamosain. The sequence continues at coordinate 43,532 of NW_026973842.1, read as the reverse complement.
TATATCTACTGCCTTTGGAGGAGGAGGAGGGGGAGGGGGAGGAAGAGGAGGAGCACGTGTTCCTGTCGCTATGTAAAACACGTGTTGCTGTGCAAGCACAAGCTCACACACCTTTTTAGAGAAACCTTTTCTGTGAACAACAACCATTTATACATATAATGTTTGCTTTGGCCCCTCTCTCTCTCTCTCTCTCTCTCTCTCTCTCTCTCTCTCTCTCTCTCTCTCTCTCTGTGTGTGTGTGTGTGTGTGTGTGTGTGTGTGTGTGTGTGTGTGTGTGTGTGTGTCAGTTGCCTCAGACACCAATGCTTCAGTGAGAAAAAGAAGATGAGGTTTAGTAGAGGATTGATGATGTTCTACATATTGAAAATTAGATCTGAGACCACAAATGATGCAGAAATTAATGAAGAAAAGTTGAAAGGGGTGTCAAGACACTTAGGGTCGATACAAGAAGAGCAGTCCGACCTGGGGACATCTGTGGTCCCCTCCCCTGGTGGAGACTCCGAGGTATTATTATGATGGCCATCACAATGACAACTGACAGGAAACGCAAAAGTGGTCGGCAAGACGTAAGGGAGAAGTGAGTCACTGTCACTAATTTTCAGTAGGAATTGACTATGAAAACTGTTGTAGACAATCCCTATAAAAGCAATACTGAGACTGACTACGAAAGGTTAACCCTCGACATTACTGTTGTTCTCCCAACAACAAAAAAATAAAAAAAAATAAAATAAAAATAAATAAATAAATAAATAAATGAAAATAAAAGAAAAATAAATAAGTTAATTAAAATAAATAAAAAAAAAAAAAAAAAAAAAAAAAACCTCTTTCATATGCAAAAAGTTTCATTACAATTGGTGCAGTGGTTAGCGAGAAATAACGAAAAAAAGAAAAAAAAGACAGACTGAGATGTTTGCATATAAAGACAGACAACTGTTTTTGCCTTCCACTTTCACTTTTTTTTTTTCTCTCTTCAAAACAACATCCAATGGTAGTCACATGACATTTCAGAGAAATTAGATGGAACCTGGTCGCCTTTTCTTTGCAAAGTATTATGCACTTGAAGGCGTAGGAATCAGGAGGCGCCACCTGCTGCATTGTAGCCAGGTTTTCCTAATGCCCTTCTGGCTCATAGTCATTGCTGAACTGAAGCTGCTTCTTCGCCTTCCTCTTCTTTCTGTCAGCAACTCACTCGGACTCCTTGTCACCTACTTCCATGTACTGGAAGATGTCTGCGTCAGTCCCGAACAGGTGTGGCATGTTAGTTTCTCTGCCGAAATTGTGCTCTAAAGTCGTCACCCGAGCCACAAAATGGCCAGGGAGGTATTTTGCTAGTTTTCCTTGGAATGACTACTGCTTCCGTGTCAGAGATCCGTCTCTGTGTGCCGAGAGCATAACAAAAGTGATAGTGTCTGGCATAGAGACGTACATTCCTCACTCTTTTTCTCAACCTAAACCTTCCAAACCTTGCAAGACTTTTCTCGTGCTATACATGATGGAGAGGTAGCCCACAAAAAGTACTTGATCCCTCAATCACCAGAATCTCATGCGCTTTATATTTCTGCCTGGAACCATGCCAAGTCTTCGCTCAAACCTTTGCTAAAAGCTTTATCTTGGATGATTCAGGGTTTGTTCCTCCCTTTCCTCCATTCTCTGACTACTTCATGCTACCTATTAAAATTCTTCGCAATGATGTTTTCCATGCCCTCGCTGTCCTAAACCCTCGGAAGACTTATGGACCTGATGGGGTCCCTCCTATTGTTCTCAGAAACTGTGCCTCAGTGCTTGCACCTTGAATAGTCAAACCCTTTCAACTCTGTCTGTCAATATCTACCTTTCCTTCTTGCTGGAAGTTTGCCTACATTCAGCCTGTTCCTAAAAAGGATGACCGTTCTAAGCCCTCAAACTACCGCCCTGTTGCTTTATTTTCCTGCCTCTGTAAACATTTTAATTTATCCTCAACAGGAAGATTCTTAAACATCTATTACTTAACAACCTACTGTCTGGTCGCCAGTATGGGTTCCGTCAAGACCGCTCTACTGGTGATCTTCTGGCTTTCCTTACAGAGTCTTGGTCATCCTCGTTTAGAGATTTTTGTGAAACGTTTGCTGTTTCCTTAGACATATCAAAAGCTTTTGACAGAATATGGCACAAAGCTTTCATTTCCAAACTATCCTCCTACGGCTTCTATCTTTCTCTCTGTAACTTCATTTCAAGTTTTCTTTCTGACCGTTCTATTGTTGTTGTGGTAGACGGTCACTGTTTTTCTCTTAAATCTATTAACGGTAGTGTTCCTCAGGGTTCTGTCCTGTCACTCACTCTCTTCCTATTACTCATCAATCATCTTCTAAACCAAACTTCTTGTCTTATCCACTCCTACGCTGATGATACCACCCTGCACATTTCTACGTCTTCTCATAGACATCCAACCCTTCAGTTCATGAAGCGAAACCACAGAACGCCTGACTTCTGATCTCTCTAAAATTTCTAATTAGGGCAGAGCACACTTAGTATTGTTCAGTGCATCAAAAACTCAATACCTCCATCTATCAACTCGACACAAGCTTTCAGACAACTATCCCCTCTTCTGCAGCGACACTCAACTGTCCCCCTCTTCTACACTGAACATTCTTGGTTTGTCCTTTACTTGAAACTTCACATCTCATCTCTAGGTAAAACAGCTTCTATGAAGTTAGGCGTTCTGGGTCTTCTCCGCCAGTTTTTTTTTTTTTTCTCATCCCCTACCCCCAAGCTGCTGTGTACAGGGGCCTTATCCGTCCATGTATAGGGTATGCTTCACATTTATTGGGGGGTTCCACTCATACCGCTCTTTTAGACAGAGTGGAATCAAAAGCTTCTCGTCTTATCAACTCCTCTTCTCTAACTGACTGTCTTCAGCCTCTTTTTCATCGCCGCAATGTTGCATCTCTTGTTATCTTCTACCGCTATTTTCATGCCAACTGCTCTTCTGATCTTGCTAACTGCATGTCTCCCCTCCTCCCTCGGCCTCGCTGCACAAGACTTTCTTCTTTCTCTCATCCCTCTTCTGTCCACCTCTCAAATGCAAGAGTTACCCAGTATTCTCAATCATTCATGCCCTTCTCTGGTAAACTCTGGAACTCCCTGCCTGCTTTTGTATTTCCACCTATGTTGCGAGGTTGAAAGTAGAAATTATTTCTCAAATCTATAATCAGTAAGGCATAGTAAATAGGAAATGAGACTTCAGAGTAACCAGAAAGAAAAACTGTAAGTCACAAAATTCATAGATGTTATATTCTTTGATAATTGCGGGTGTACGCAGCAGCCATGGCCTTGAGACGTAAGGTGTTGCCAGATGTACATCCAACCTTTTACCTGAACGTACAGTTCTCGTTTATTTATAGGTATTTATAATGTAAAGACGTACTTATTTATTGCACATACTGTAAGGTTGTGAAAGTATATGTAGAGGTGAGATTGAAAGCTTTAAAAAAAAATATAAAAGTAAAATTCCGCTTCCCAAGTCTGATATCGTGGGCTCTGAGGAGGGAAACAATCCTGGAATCAAAATCGCATGGTAGCCACACTTGCATTCATACCATGGGAATTATAATATATATATATATATATATATATATATATATATATATATATATATATATATATATATATATATATATATATATATATGAAACGAGTTGTTATTTTCCTTTTTCTGTCATTTTACGGGATAAATAAAAAGCATAGGAAAAAGAAATGCAGCCTGACAAGACCACTATCTTTGACAAAGCGCAACACTGTACTGGTTAAAAGTTTTTTCCTTTGGAATGTTATTACAAGTTTTCTTTTCTGTGATGCCTGTCAGCACTACGTATATTTTACTTTGTTTATGCACATCTTAACACTGCTCCTCGAATACACCTTGCTGGTGCTCTTATGGTCTCTGATGCTGGATGTGAGGCACAAAATTTCGTTACTTTATGGTGCAAACGTTTCTTATGAAGATTTAACGATAGGAGTTCGTTAAAACATTTTTCAAAAGTATTTCTCAAATTTCTTCGCTGAATTTAAATGGCATACGCATGCATAACATTAGCTTCTCTGAAGGACGACCAGAAATGCGCATCTTATTTTCCCAGAATACAAAGAGGTATCTCTTGAATTCTTTGCTCTGTGGACGTGCTCTCCTTCCTACCGTGTCGTGAAATGAAAACAAACAGAGGCACAAAGCATTACTTTTCCCAGGTGGTCTGTTGATGCAGTTATGAATAAAGAAGTATAAAATTTAGGTTGAGAGCATGACATAATCCACTTCTCCAACTCTCTTTCAAAACAAATACCACCCTGGTAAAGTAGAGCAGGGAATCGACTGCTTGCAAATTATGGTGACACACTGAAGGCACGGCTGCACTAACTCACTTTGCCAGAAACAATGAACGCAGAGCAACATAACATAGGTCAGGTGAGGGCACAACTGCTGAGCAAGGTCAAGGCCACGCTTCTTAAATTTTCCTGGTCAGGTTCTGGACAACGGACTTGGCAGCGTCCCGACTCATGGTCCGCCTGACGCTCGCCTGCAATCCGGTGACACACGGCGTCCAGGGAACCATTTGTCACTCTCCCACAGTCGGCTCAGGTCTGGTTGATGCTGCAATGGAGAACCCCCCTTAGGTTTGCGGCACTGCACCGTAAGCTTCCAGCCAACAGCCGTGCAGGGAAGCACATTCATAGCCACACCTCCCCACCTGCCGCCTTAATGAATATGGCATTACTAACGTCTGGACTGTTTACGGCCAGCAATGATCGCAGCCTGACATGCAAGACCCTCATTCTCAACACTCTCCTCCTGCCAGTTACTGATTAACTTATTTGTGAGTTTCTCGCTTTGTTCTGTCATTCAACAACTACAAGGCTACCAACAAAACATTAATGAAATCCTCAGATATTGCAAAATCATTTCATCTTTAGATTTTCCTATGCATGTTGAATATTTACGTTACGAAATGAACACATTGTACATTTCATTTCAAGATATTTTCTTGTCACTATAATACTGAATAAAAAAAAAAATTAATATATATATATATATATATATATATATATATATATATATATATATATATATATATATATATATATATATATATATATATATATATATATATATATATATATATACATATATATATATATATACATATATATATATATATATATATATATATATATATATATATATATATATATATATATATATATATATATATATATATATATATATATATATATATATATATATATATATATATATATAGTATATAGTTATAGTTATAAAGATCATAATTGCATATAAAACATATCTAGTAATTTTCATTTTAGGCATTTAAAATTTCAGACTTCTAACCTAAAAAAAAAAAAAAATAAAAAATGACATGATGAACGTTGACATGTTGATTGCAGCCTCCTTGGACGTTGTGACGCAGCATTTCAAGCCAGAGAGCTGCCGTCTAATCTCCTCAGCCAGACGAATCGCTGCTTGTCTCTTCGTGAGGCGCCCGATGGCTTGAGTCACGCTTAATCCACTCATCCTCGAGAACCAACACACCTTTATATCTAGGTTGTGAAGATAAGCTTTCCTGACGAAGGATTGAGGGCTGGACGGCGTGTGTGTGTGTGTGTGTTGTGTGTGTGTGTGTGTGTGTGTGTGTGTGTGTGTGTGTGTGTATGCCAAGATGGGTCGGTGAGTGTTCGCGTTGGTGTGAGTGGGTGGGTGGGTGTGCGTCCATGTTTTCTGAGTAACGAGAAAACAACACTTTCATAAGGATTTACGTAAATTACAACTATCGCAGCCTGACATGCAAGACCCTCATTCTCAACACTCTCCTCCTGGCAGTTACTGATTAACTTATTTGTGAGTATATATATATATATATATATATATATATATATATATATATATATATATATATATATATATATATATTTATATATATATATATATATATATATATATATATATATATATATATATATATATATATATACTTTAACAGCCCTCGAGCTCATGGGACTTGGCTCCCTCATCCGCCACTCCTGGAGACGCCCGCAGGTTGGGAATCTCGATCTACCGCTCCACTTACATCGGGGCTTCAGACTCAAGCCTCGGGCACCAAACTCAAGCCACCTCCTGCCTTATGGTCGACACCTCAGGAGTCTACTAGTACACAGCAGAGGATCTACTTCCCTCTCCCGGGAGCTTGGATTCTGGGTCATCTTTCACACAAGCATAGCAGAACACTCACAACACTCGTGCACACACATTCACGTCTCCACTCATTACACCTGTGCTACCCTCACGTCGCCACGCCACACGTTACACCTGCGCACACCCCCTCGTTATACAAGTGCTACACTCACGCCACACTCACACACACACACACACTCACACGCATAGACAACTGCTGAGCCCGTGCCATCACTACAAGTATTTCATACTATATATTGTTAATTTATTGTCCTGCTTCATTCTTGTTCTTTTTTTTTATTTTTATTGTTACTATTCAATACATATATATATATAATATATATATATATATATATATATATATATATATATATATATATATATATATATATATATATATATATATATAATATATATATATATATATATATATATATATATATATATATATATATATATATATATATATATATATCTGTTGTTGGGGTTCCTAGTGTTTTTAAGTTGAAGCATTTTGTGTGTCCGAGCACCTGCATTCCTCTATAGATTTACTGTCACACGGCTCGTGACAGGAGCACACACACCAAATACACTCAGGGAAACACACTCCTAAGCAAACATTTTCACTACACAATACGCACAGCACACACTGCCGAAAGAATCTTTTACATCCACAAATATGCAGCAGCATAATCAGAAGAAATGTCCAGGATGCCACAATATCGGTGAAAATTCAACCTCAAATAGTTGACGCGTAGACACGAGCACAGGCTGAGGGTGTGAAGGATGCCATACACTTGGACACAAATCTCGCCAATGTAGTTACTACAGCGGTTAGGAAGTTAGGATGTGGCGGGGAAGATGCTGCCGATGTGTTTGATATTAAAAAACGATTTCATAACTGTTTAACATACAAACAGCCAGTCTTTGCAGTCAAACCTTGATGACATTAAGCATCTTGTACACACGAAAGAAATATCGATTTGTTGTGTGTTACCGAGACGATGGCTTCGTAGTAATGAAATTCCTGATGAACATTTAACTGTACAACACACAGGTGTGATGGTGGACGTGGAGGAGGAGTCTGCATATATGTAAGCAAGCAACTGAAGGTAAGTGTGATAAAACTACCTACTCCTAAGCAACCCCGTGTCCAGGACTTATGGACAAGTGTAACAGTGCAGTAAGTTTGCCAGCTTTTATTATAGGTTGTGTTTCAAGACACCCCAAGGCCACACCTTCCTCTTTCTGAATATGTCCAAGATGTGTTGAAACAAATGTCTGTGTATGTAAGAAATGGCTTTATATGTTGATGTGGATTTTAATGATAATTTATTTTCTAAGAAAAACAAAATTGATGGTATTATCAGAAATAGCAGACTCACACCAATGATAAATGAGCCCACTAGGATGACGTCAACCACAGCCACAGTGCTGGATGTGATCATCACTAATAAACCAGAAAGTGTTTTGGCCACCTCTGTTGTTCCCGGGCCAGCACCCTGATCATGACCTAATTGGCATTACAATAAATATCAAGAAGACGGAGAGAGCATGAACTAAAGATACTTTTCGTCACCTTGGTAAAATATAACAAAAGGACGCTTTGTGAGCTACTCCTGCCAGAACCCCATCACTTTGATCAAATACTGACCACAGGCCACGTTCATCTACAACTTGATATTTTAATACTAATTTTATGAGTTGTCTGGATGCGTGTGCTCCTTTAGTAACTAAGGGAGCAGGCAGACCTGCAGCGCCTTGGCTCACTGAGGGTTTGCGTGTAGCAGTGAGGCAGCGTAGACGACAGCCCGCGACCAAGCCGAGGAGGAGCCAGACACAATATTTGTCTGCCAAAAGCAATACGCGAATGAAAAGAAAGAAATAAAGTCTCCTATTGGTGCTGTTAAAATACAATTATCTTAAAAAGTCTAATAAGACAGCAAGCAAAATTCATCGGCCATATTAATAAGAGCAAGCAGAATTCATCGTCCATATGGAATGTGATAAAATAATTTCAGTTCCCAGCAAGAAAAGCAGCTCCGAGAAAAACATGAACTTCATAATGTCTTTCAAAAAAGCAAGAATAATTACTAATAATTTCTTTGCCAATGTAGGAAAGACAGCATATGACAACGCAGCAGACAGTACAGAGCAATCAGTCATCCCCCTGGACCCCTTCTCTTTGTAAAGTGCAGTAGTGTGACTGAAAAATTCAGACTCCAAGCCAGTAGACACCAACACGACTCATATTAACAGTAAAAAGTCTTAACCAAACACGTTCTGTGGGCTCAAGATGGAATTTTGCTCAAATTTATCAAGGATGCCTTATATTCTATTGCATCTTACCTGCCATGGCCGTCATAAATGGCTCAATATGTTACCGGAGTATTTCCTCAGAGCTTGGAAAAACGCATGTGTCGTTCCTCTGCTAAAGAAAGGTGATTTTAATGATTCAAACAATTATCGTCCTGTTCCTTTTGCGGATGACACAAAGATAAGGTAAATTAATTAGGTCAGAAGATCGGATGCCATCGCCTTGCAGGCAGATTTAGATAGAATGAATGAATGGACGGATAGATGGCAAATGCAATTTAATATCAATAAATGCAAAGTACTTAGCGTAGGTAGAGGAAACCCACACAATAGGTACACATTAAACAACCAAACTCTGGTAGGTACAGGGTACGAGGAAAGATTTAGGAGTTATAGTTAGCTCTGAACTCCGTCTAAGAAAACAATGCATAGAAGCCAGAAACAAGGCAAATAGGGTACTAGGATTTATTTCTAGGAGTGTTAAAAGTAGAAGGCCGGAAGTAATATTAAAGTTATACTTGGCGCTGGTCAGACCTCATCTAGACTACACGGTGCAGTTCTGGTCCCCACATTACAGGAAAGATATAGGTCTATTAGAATCAGTACAATGGAGAAAGTCTAAAAGAATACAGGGGATAGAGGAGTATTCCTTATTGCGAGGCGAGGTTGAAGTTGTTAAATTTACATATCTTTCGAGAGGCGTTAGGTTAGAGAGGGGACCTGATAGAAGTCTTAAGTGGTATAAGGGTTATAACAAGGGGATGTAGGACAAAATTATTAGGATCAGCAACCAGGGTAGAACAAGAGATATAATGGGTTCAAACTTGAAAAATTTAGGTTTAGGAAGGAGACAGGAAAAAATTGGTTCTCAAATACAGTCGTAGATGAGTGGAACGGACTCAGTAATCATGTTGTTCAGAGTAGTGCTAGAACACTAGAGAGCTTTAAGGGAAGATTAGACAGGTTTATGGATGGGGATAATAGATGGAAATAGCTAGGTATATTTCATACAGGGGACTGCCACGTGTAAGCCTGGTCGCTTCTTGCAGCTTCCCTTATTTCTTATGTTCTTATGTTCTTATGTTCACTCCAGGAAACATGCTGAGTTAACGAACGTGTAACGAGCACTACCACTATCCACTCGGTGTTGACCTCCCTTAGACACACCAGTGTGCATGCACTAGATCCAGCTACATTCAGATGTGCTTGGCTTATAATAGCTGAATAGAAATCAGATTCTTTTTACTTTGTTTCCTAGACCACTAATTGTCAAGAGACTAACCGTACTTTATGATTCCTCTCTCTCTCTCTCTCTCTCTCTCTCTCTCTCTCTCTCTCTCTCTCTCTCTCTCTCTCTTCTTCTTCTTCTTCTTCTTCTTCTTCCAAAAAAAAAAAAAAAATTAAAGAAATCCGAGGAAAATATTAGTCCGTGACGACTCCAAGAAGAACCCGATTCTTTCTAACAAAGCTGATATTAGCACCAACACTTTCCGGTTTCTCTCCTTTGGAGAGACTGGAATCAAGTCTATATCAACTATACACAGTAGACAGCTGTCTCTGTGCATCGTTTAGATTTTTGTTACTTTGTAGAAAGCTGTGACTTTTCATTTGGATTTCCACTGTGAAAGGTATAAGTGGAACACGCTTCAGAGTGTGGGGTTTGCAATCCGGTCGACCTCTCATGTGAAGGGTGCAGATCACATACTTGCTCTAGAAATGTAAAAGGCAGGCATTGCCCAGCAATCATATTTTTCTATATTCCATCGGAAGAGTGCAAGTGGTAATTTACGAGCAAAAGGTGGTGAGTGTCATGAAGGTGGCCTTAGACTCTGCCTAAGCTACGTAGACTCACACACACACACAACCACACACACACACACACACACACACACACACACACAGTCTCTCTCTCTCTCTCTCTCTCTCTCTCTCTCTCTCTCTCTCTCTCTCAATATCAGTGTCACATTTGGTGTCGCTACCATTCTATCCTTCACATTCAAAAACTCTGCCAACTCTGGAGACAGTCATACTCACTCCGTAACAGCTTGTGTGTGTGTGAGAGAGAGAGAGAGAGAGAGAGAGAGAGAGAGAGAGAGAGAGAGAGAGAGAGAGAGAGAGAGAGAGAGAGAGAGAGAGAGAGAGAGAGAGAGAGAGAGAGAGAGAGAGAGAGAGAGAGAGAGAGAGAGAGAGAGAGAGAGAGAGAGAATAATTTGCGATAGGAATTTAATCATATTTCTGTGATTAATATCGTGAATTCATAAATACGTGTTGGATTGTTTATAGACCTTTCACAAAAATTTATCCTCCCTCCCCGAAAAAAAAAGAAAAAAAAACAAAACAGTGGAACAGTGTTGTAGATTTTGATACTTTAAGAAAAATATGTAGAAAAGTGAAATATCTAATGTCTCCTAATATTTATCATTCTGATATGAAATAATACAGCTATACTTTTTATTTATTATTATTATTATTATTATTATTATTATTATTATTATTATTATTATTGTTATTATTATTATAATGAAAAATTGTTTACATGAATAATAATATATGTAATATATCCCCATTCTTCGATATTTAAATTATAAACATCTTTATGTTATCAATTTTAATTGCTTTTGCAATTTGGTTCTGAGAATATATATATATATATATATATATATATATATATATATATATATATATATATATATATATATATATATATATATATATATATATATATATATATATATATATATATATATATATATATATATATATATATATATATATATATATATATATATATATATATATATATATATATATATATATATATATATATATATATATATATATATATATATATATATATATATATTTATATTTTATTTTTTTTTTTTTTTTATGTAGGAAGGATACTGGCCAAGGGCAACAAAAATCTAATAAAAAAAATGCCCACTGAAATGCCAGGTCCCTTTTAAAAAGGGTCCAAAAGCAGTGGTCAAAAATTGGTGGATAAGTGTCTTGAAACCTCCCTCTTTGAAGGAATTCAAGTCATAGGAAGGTGGAAATACAGAAGCAGGCAAGGAGTTCCAGAGTTTACCAGAGAAAGGGATGAATGATTGAGAACATCACTGGTTAACTCTTGCACGTTGAAAAGAGAAGGTGGACAGAATAGGAGTGAGAGAGAAAGAAGAAAGTCTTGTGCAGCGAGGCCGCGGAAGGAGGGGAGGCATGCAGTTAGCAAGATCAGAGAGAAGAGCAAGTTAGCATGAAAATAGCGGTAGAAGACAGCAAGAGAGATGCAACATTGCGGCGGTGAGAGAGAGGCTGAAGACAGTCAGTTAGAGGAGAGGAGTTGATGAGGACGAAAAGCTTTTTGATTCCACCCTGTCTAGAACAGCAGTATGAGTGGAACCTCCCCCCAAGACATGTGAAGCATACTCCATACATGGACGGATAAGGCCCTTGTACAGAGTTAGTAGCTGGGGGGGTAGAGAAAAACTGGCGGAGACGTCTCAGAACACCTAACTTCATAGAAGCTGTTTTAGCTAGAGATGAGATGTGAAGTTTCCAGTTCAGATTATAAGTAAAGGACAGACCGAGGATGTTCAGTGTAGAAGAAGAAGACAGTTGAGTGTCATTGAAAGAAGAGGGGATAGTTGTCTGGAAGATTGTGTCCGAGTTGATAGATGGAGGAATTGAGTTTTTGAGGCATTGAACAATACCAAGTTTGCTCTGCCCCAATCAGAAATTTTAGAAAGATCAGAAGTCAGGCGTTCTGTGGCTTCCCTGCGTGATATGTTTACCCCTCCTGAAGGGTTGGACGCTCTATGAAAAGACGTGGAAGAAGTGCAGGGTGGTATCATCAGCATAGGAGTGGATAGGACAAGAAGTTTGGTTTAGAAGATCCATTAATGAATAATAAGAAGAGAGTGGGTGACAGGACAGAACCCTGAGGAACACCACTGTTAATAGATTTAGGAGAAGAACAGTGACCGTCTACCCACAGCAGCAATAGGATACGGTCAGAAAGGAAACTTGAGATGAAGTTACAGAGAGAAGGGATAGAAACCGTAGGAGGGTAGTTTGGAAATCAAAGCTTTGTGCCAGACTCTATCAAAGGCTTTTGATAAAGTCCAAGAGCAACTTAGCAAAAGTTTCACCAAAGTCTCTAAAAGAGGATGACCAAGACTCCAGTAAGGAAAGCCAGAAGATCACCAGTAGAGCGGCCTTGACGGAACTCCATACTGGCGATCAGATAGAAGGTTGTAGAAGTGGATAGATGTTTAAGAATCTTCCTGTTGAGGATAGATTCAAGAAAAACTTTAGATAAGCAGGAAATTAAAGCAATAGGACGGTAGTTTGAGGGATTAGAGCGGTCACCCTTTTTAGGAACAGGTTGAATAACTTAGGCAAACTTCCAGCAAGAAGGAAAGGTAGATGTTGACAGAACAGAGCTGAAAGAGTTTGACTAGGCAAGGTGCAAGCACGGAGGCACAGTTTCGGAGAACAATAGGAGGGACCCCATCAGGTCCATAAGCCCTTCCTGAGGGTTTAGGCCAGCGAGGGCATGGAAAACATCATTACGAAGAATTTTAATACGAGGCATGAAGTAGTCAGAGAGGGTGGAAGGAGAGGGAGGAACAAGCCCAGAATCGTCCAAGGTAGAGTTTTTAGCAAAGGTTTGAGCAAAGAGTTCAGCTTTAGAAATAGATGTGGATAGCAGTGGTGCCATCTGGTTGAAGTAGAGGAGGGAAAGAAGAAGAAGCAAAGTTATTGGAGATATTTTTGGCTAGATGCCAGAAATCACGAGGGGAGTTAGATCTTGAAAGGTTTTGACATTTTCTGTTAATGAAGGAGTTTTTGGCTAGTTGGAGAACAGACTTGGCATGGTTCCGGGCAGAAATATAAAGTGCATGAGATTCTGGTGAAGGAAGGCTTAAGTACCTTTTTGTGGGCCACCTCTCTATCATGTATAGCACGAGAACAAGCTGTGTTAAACCAAGGTTTAGAAGGTTTAGGACGAGAAAAAGAGTGAGGAATGTACGCCTCCATGCCAGACACTATCACCTCTGCTTATGCGCTCCAAGCACACAAAGACGGGTTTCTGACACGGAAGCAGTAGTCATTCCAAGGAAAATCAGCAAAATACCGCCTCAGGTCCCCCCAACTAGCAGGAGGCAAAAATGCCTTAGGAGGCACCTTCGCTTAGGGGGATCCTGAGGAGGGATTGGAAGTGATAGGACAAGCATAAAGAAATCGCAGAGATTGTGATCGGAGGAGCCCAATGGAGAAGAAAGGGTGACAGCATAAGCAGAAGGATTAGAGGTCAGGAGAAAGGCTCAAGAATGTTGGGCGTATCTCCAAGACGGTCAGGAATACGAGTAGGGTATTGCACCAATTGCTCTAGGTCATGGAGGATAGCAAAGTTGTAGGCTAGTTCACTCAGGATGGTCAGTGAAGGAGAGAGATAGAAAGCCGGCAAGCTGGTGGTGAACATTTTGAAGTCTCCAAGAATGGAGATCTCTGCAAAAGGGGAAAGAGGGGGTCAGAATGTGCTCCACTTTGGAAGTTAAGTAGTCAAAGAATTTCTTTATAGTCAGAGGAGTTAGGAGAGAGGTAGATGACAGCACAGATAAATTTAGTATAGAGAATGACTCTGTAGTCGTAGCCTTCAGAGTGGTGGAAAACTCGGAAGATTCAAGAGCGTGGGCACGAGAGCAGGTTAAGTCATTGCGCACATAAACGCAGCATCCAGCTTTGGATCGAAAATGGAGGGATAGAGAAAGTAGGAAGAGGGAACAGAAAAGGGGCTACTGTCAGTTGCCTCCAGACACCTCGAGTTTCAGTGAGGAAAAGAAGATGAGGTTTAGAAGAGGAGAGGTGGTGTTCTACAGATTGAAGAAAATTAGATCTTAGACCGCGAATGTTGCAGAAGTTAATGAAGAAAAAGTTGAGGGGTGTCAAGACACTTAGGGTCGTCGACGGAAAGGCAGTCCGACCTGGGGACATTTATGGTCCCCTCCCCAGATATAGGGACTCCGAGGCTGGTGTAGTGGAGTCGCCATGATTTTAAAATTTTTTGAGTGAAGGGTGTGTGTGTTATTAGGTGCTTGTAGTTTTGTGTGGAGGAAGAGAGCCTTGATCTTTAGAGGGCAGGGTGTGACTACCCCCTTGTGTTGTGAGACACAAAGGGAAACGTTCAGTGAGGTCACAGCTGGGTTTAATGATAAAGTTCACAGCACCCCCTGAACAGTGCTTTAGACCTCAATACTCGGGAGTAATTATCGTTTCTCGGCAGGTGTCTACTGCCTCCTCCTTTCTTCATATATATATATATATATATATATATATATATATATATATATATATATATATATATATATATATGTATCTATTATATATATATATATATATATATATATATATATATATATATATATATATATATATATATATATTATATATATATATATATATATATATATATATATATATATATATATATATATATATATATATATATATATATATATATATATATATATAACATGTTAAAAATAATCGTAAGGAATGAAACAGCTACCTGAGGCATGGCACTGCACCGCCAGCAGCGATCTGCTTCAGGCCATGAAAGGAAGAGGAAGAGATATACGCGCCAACGTTAAGACATATGACAGAGAAAAATTCTGTCCCTTTCCCAGTTCTCCGATATCTTACAAATATTAAAACTGTGCTTGGTACAAACAGTGGGTGGCCTACACAGCTGTTACTCCTCGGTTCGAGGTTGCCCTAGTCAATTGGAAGTAACTTTGTGTGCCATGACATCTATATTTTCATGATATTTCATTTTACTTCTTAATTTCCATTTAAAAAAGTACGTATTTGTGTGTGCTTATGCAAATTCTCTCTCTCTCTCTCTCTCTCTCTCTCTCTCTCTCTCTCTCTCTCTCTCTCTCTCTCTCTCTCGTGTGTGTGTGTGTGTGTGTGTGTGTGTCTCTCTCTCTCTCTCTCGTGTATGTGTGTGTGTGTGTATGTGTGTGTGTCTCTCTCTCTCTCTCTCGTGTGTGTGTGTGTGTGTGGTGTGTGTGTGTGTGTGTGTGTGTGTGTGTGTGTGTGTTTCATTTAATCTATCTTTCTATGTATTTATATCCAAGTGCTAGGGAGACTAAGCAACAGTAAGCTCGAAGAGTGTGGCCACAGAAAGGTGGTTCAAAGTGTAATTTCAGAGATGTCATAATACCAGTAACACCCAGCTTTGGTTAAGAGGGGTGGCATTGGAACAATAGTAGAGGATATAGAAACATAAGACCGCGATTGGAGGCCAAAAGTGAACATTTTGACAGAATAAGTTGATGAGTTAGAAGTTAAGAAAAATAAAAAAAAATCTTGAGCATCTTCAAGACGGTCAAGAATGTGATTTGGGTGATGCATCAGTTGTTCTAGGTCACAAAGTATATCGATATGCAGGCTTGTCAAAAATTAAGACAACCAGCCATGGAAGGAATGCGAAATCGTACGTTGTTGTTCTTAATAATAATCATTATTATTATTAACATCATCATCTACTATTATTATTATTAAGATTATTATTATTATTATTAGTTTTTTTGTTATTATTCTACACACACACACACACACACACACACACACACAAACACAAATTCGTCGTCTTTCTGATGCGCGGCTTAGATTTCTATTCTTTTTTTTTTTTTTTTTTTTTTCCCTCACTAACAGGCTATATATCAAACACATCGTGCACACATCTCCTTGAAAGAATGTCCGCAATTTCATTCAATGTTATTCGATTTTGTCTTGTTGCACATAATCGTTTCTTTGAAGTATATCATCAGTTTTATTAATATGGTTTGCTGGACATGCACGAATAACGAAAAGTGTTATTTGTGACATCATTTGTCGTATCCTCGAAAGTTGCTGTGGAAAATCCCTCGTTTGATTTATGAATACAGTAGTGTTTCATGCGGCTTGGGGCGCGTTCACAGAATCCCACCAGCTGTTCTCTAACAATAGAATCGCTTACGATTTGTGTATTCCCGTTCATCCGTTTCCTCTGTCAAGATCGAAAAGCGATTACATGTGGTATCTGCCCGGAACAAAAGGGGGAGGAGGAGGAGGAGGAGAAATAGAGTAATGTTTGAAGACCTCATGTGAACACGGCCATAACGTTTCTTTTTATCATGCGTTTTTTTTTTCTAGTTACAGAATTTCCATGAAAAATAAATTGTGATGCAGCCAAATATTTCCCTTTACACGTGTAATACCCCGAACCTACCATTGTACCGCTACAAACTCCCTGCACAAAAACAATGAACTGTACATTTGTTCTTTTTTAATGTAAAACGATTCACGCTGTTCCACTATATATATATATATATATATATATATATATATATATATATATATATATATATATATATATATATATATATATATATATATATATATATATATGAATGGGATTGTGTGTTCTGGCTCTGAAAAAAAAAAAAAATACCTCGGTAACGAATTAAAGATAGCTTGAGTTGCTATGTTGACAATCAGTTACAGCGATTTACGTTAACATCATGTTGTTATTACTTCATTTCATGCAACCCTTCCCTCATAACATGACAACAGTGGTGGGAGGACTGCATACACCTCCACGTCAAGGTGGTAGAAAATAATGCAAGCAACCTGCGTCACACTACTATGCATAGTTTTTTTTTTTTGCTCATGCAGAATATTAAAAAATTATATTCTGAAAGGCTGAATGGATGCAATTATGTCAAAAAATAATTGAATAATGTAATTCGTCAGTGGCTTCTCTTCCTCTTGGGTCTTCTGTTCATCTATAATTTCCCATTTAAACGCAAACTATCGTCGCCTCCATTCGAATATATACAGTGATATTTATCAACACGCACGCACGCACGCACGCACGCACGCACGCACGTGCACCCACACACACACACACACACACACACAGTATGAGCACTGGAGCTGTTTCCGTAGGGGGAACGACTGGCTGGGTGACCAGCAGAAGACCGTAGTTGAATGACACACACACACACACACACACACACACACACACACACATCTTATATTTGACGTGTCCGCAGTTTTATAATTTTTAATCATTGTTGCTGAAGTTTTCCTTAAAATAATCTATTGAAAACAAAACTTTTGATCCACTGCAGGTCAACATTGTCTTAACGTATCTATCACGACCAGGAAGCATAAAGGCAATGATTCGCAGAGTTAGGAAATATGATGCCGTTTAGTTCTTAAGACCTTGAGGCAACGAAGTGTAGCAAATAAATGTACTCCAACACAAAAATACGCTCACACACAAAGTCAAAAACAAGGAAAATCACAGCATCGGTAAAAATATAAATTAAAATGCATAAAAGTCGTTCATGAGAGAAACTGTCTAATACAAGGCTGAAGAAAATAAACTGATAAATAAGTTGGAACCTCTAAATCATTACTTGATAGAAGAAACATTTGCCGTACACACAAACGTGGGCGGACACAACACTCCTTTCCCACTTCAACCCACAAACAGCTACTACCTCCCCTTACCCTCACACTCTTGGTTGATCAAAAAAATCGGATTACACTTACTTGTACAGCCTTTTCACACGATCCAATCCTTCTTAATCCTTGTTATTTACATGAAAAAGAAAACAGATTAGATGAAGAAGGTACAAAAACCGGAAATTGTACAATCCCGGAGAACCTATAGATATACTCGTACTCTTACACTCCCTGTTTCCGTTCATCTTAGCACAACATAGGTTATGAAGCAAGTCGTGCCACTGACCACCGGACACTGCTGCATAAACAGGTTTCCCTGATGCTTCATATCGGCCTATCCCAAACAAGGCAGGTAAAGGAGCAGTACACAATCATTCCAGATCCTTTATAATGCTTAATAAAAGAATTTGTAATTCGCCCTCTTCGCTTATGTTTCCATCACTGTTTCAAGTGTACAACTGACTTCTAAAGAACTTTGTTAATAGCATTAATCCGAAATCAGCTACCATTCCAGCAATAATATTGATAGTCATTATTATCAGTATTATTCTTAACATTACAATAAATAACTCATAAAAGCATTCTACCATTTCATATCTGGCTCATAATTCTTTATGCATTTTAATTTAATTCAGTAAAATATCCGAGTGTATTTAGCACGATGGGCGGCTAATTCGTCAATATTCTGTCAATTCAAAAAAAAAAAAAAAATGCATACGCGCCCGCGCACCCCCACCCCTGACACACACACACACGGTACCTGCAATTAACTAATTAACTAAGAAACAAACTGGAAATAAGACAATAAAAAAAGACCCACCCTATAAAAAAAATCTACAAAGGTAACGGCTCTTCGCAAAGTGTAGCATTTACAACACATAGTCCAAGATCACGTGAACAAAGACGTGTCCACTTCCCTGCTAAGTTATGTTCTGTCCCCACCACTTCAAATTATAAGCATATTTTGTCCTGCTAGTCAACGCCAGTGAAGCCAAATCCTGCTGAAACCGCTGCACATTCTGTCATCGGTATACCGAATGTTTCCATTTTCTGTTGTCTCTGTTTCTCTTTATTGTTCACTGTCATCTGTAAGTACATATATAACTATTGATAAATAAATAGATAAATAGATAAATAGATTGACAGATGCATATATAGTGATGATCCTGAAATAAGTGGGAGCGGCATTATAAGTGAGCTTTTTTCACTTTTTTTTCTTTTTTAACTCATGTACACTCGATAAGGAGGTCCCTTACACATGAGAGAGAGAGAGAGAGAGAGAGAGAGAGAGAGAGAGAGAGAGAGAGAGAGAGAGAGAGAGAGAGAGAGAGAGAGAGAGAGAGAGAGAGATTTACTCACTTAAATCTACGATTGATTTTCAAAAGCTTGGAGTACAGTTCGTGTAGTGCACATAACAAAGGTTATGTCTTTAGCATGGAGACATTTTTCACAAACTTTTTTTTTTTTTTCTAAATGTAAAGGTCGTAAATTTTGTTTAAGGCATCGGCTGCCAGTCGTCTCAATCCGGAGCAGCATGAGAAGTAAATTAAATTCTAACCTTCCCTGATCTCCCGAAATACCTACTTTATATTCCTGCCGAAATTCATGCCAGATAGGTAATACAACTTGCTAATTCTTATTTATCAATTAGAAATGTCAAATTTTACGAGATATATTTCTCGTGCCTTCTAGTACCCAATCAGAATTTCTGAATAATAATTTTTCCCTCCTATATTTTCCCTCCATTACTTTATCCAGATGGCAACCACTGCCGTCTGATCTATCCCCTAAAGCTGAAATCTGCAGAAAACCATCAACATAGGAAGAGTTTGGATTTGTTCCTGCTTCACTTCCATTATATCTACATTTTTTTATATATTTTGATATCGTCTCTTTCTAAGCTATTTAAGTTTATCCACGAAAAGATTTTGAAGCATCTATTTATTCACTAACTTTTCCTTGATCGACAATTTCGTAAAAGACAATTTACTGGTGATCTTCTAGCTTTAAGTTTCGTCATACTTAATAAAAATTCTCAGGAAACCTTCTGAGTCATTAAAAGTTTTAGATAGAGTCTGGCATGTAAATCTTCAATTACTAAGGTCGTTAAAACTCGATAACTGCATGTCTTTCCCTCTTCCTGTTGCTCCAATGCAGAAAACTTTCTACTATTCTCATTCTTATACGTATTTTGTCTACTTTAATAATGCAAGATTAACCATTTTCTTCATTCCTTCATCTCTTGCATTGATAAACATCGGAACTGTCCGGTTCCCCACCCTTCTATCTCTAGTATGTAAACTATCCCAAGAGAGGAGGAGTATCAAGATAATTCCGGAACTCTATTAGCCTTTGCATTTGATACTTATTTCTATCCTAATTTAGTTGAACATTGGGTTATTTGTTTAACTTTTTTGTACTATTGGACAATCTCCCTTCACGTGAAAACAAAAAAAACAAAAACAATAATGAGTATGACGAGAGAAGATATCTTTCGGAATATAGGATATTACTACATTCATTACGAAGTAGTTGGCTGTATGTTGCATAAAAGAAAGTATGTACCGGAGTTGAATGATCCGAGGATTGATGATACATTATGCCACTTCCACGCCAGACCTATCGGGGAAGGACGCCATATATAAGAGGAAACAATATTATGCAAATGTCACTAGTGGCCTCCTCCGATAAGCATATTTTGTCAGGGAGGTGGTGGTGGTGGTGGTGTCGTTTAAGGATGCCATATTGGTGTTCTTGTTGTTACTGTTTGTGTTGTTTGTGATGATATTCTATCTTTAACCATCGTTGCAAATAATCCATTTCTTAGAAAAAAAATTAAAATATCCACTTGACGATTCAACGAAACCAAGAAGAATAAACTTTTTATGAGCATTTGATCTCAGTAAAAATCGCTATTCACCACCATTCATAGGTGTGATAAAATATATAGATACATTGCAAATTTAGGCACGAGAGAATTTTAAAAGGAGGAAAAAGGAGGAGGAGGAGGAGAAGGAGGAGGGAGGAGGGAGGAATACAAAGGAATAAAAAAGAAGTCCAAACAGCAACAGACCCTGAGGTCCCATTACTAGAGCTGTTTGGGTAACTATTCTACTCTATTAGTGGGAGATACAGGATAGCATAGAAGAAGGCTCTTCCTTCCCCTCCCTAACATCTCTCCAGCCGAAGCTGGCTGGAAAAAGGAAATGCAGTACCATGTTGTATAAAAAAAAAAACATAAAATTTGAGAGGAAACTAGAGAGATGAGGTCTACTTGTACCCCACATATGTACAATCTACATACAATTCTAATACTTAGTCTGATGATGCACTTCCTCTTTTTAAATTTTATTCACTGAGGTACATTTAACTAGATGACTATACTGATGGATGAGTTGCTCTGCAAGAACTCTGATTCCTTTAACCATTACTATGACGTGGTGATCAGTAAGTCCCCGAGGAACAAGCCATCACTGAGGTCTCCTTAATCTTTAATCTTTGTTACATGATAATTGCTTCTTCCTTAATAAAATATACACTCATCAGATGACAGATAGATAGTACAGAGTGAACGTGTTCGTTATTCAGACAAGAACAATGACAATTGGGGATTAGTTTCTAGATACTTGTCAAGACAGGCTTTAAATTAATCAACAGTACCTCAGTTAACGATGCTTGATAGGAGACATTTTCAGATATTTATGACACGATTGAAGAAAAAAAAATGTTTGAGGAGGAAGAGGAGGAGGAGGAGGAAAAGATTACATAGGATATCCAAAAGCAACATTTTTAAATTAGTATATTACCTACTTGAGAACTAGTTAACTGTAAGTGTTAAGTGCAAAAAATATGAAAAAGACAAAAGAACCCCACTATGTGCTAGAAGAAGAAAAAGAAGAAAAAGAAAAAGAAAAAAAGAAGAAAAAGAAAAAGAAAAAGAAAAAGAAAAAAAAAGAAGAAGAAGAAGAAGAAGAAGAAGAAGAAGAAGAAGAAGAAGAAGAAGAAGAAGAGGAAATTGAGGAGGAGGACGAGGAGGAGGAGGAAGTTACCATCACACACCACGCAAGTATTGATTATGCGGCATCTATGTAGAGCAAAAACAGAGCCTGCGTGTCTCTGCTATTTTAAAATTCACAAAATAATGACGAGGAGGAAGGATACAATAATTAAGGCAAAGTAATTCCCTCTCCGAAGTCAAAGGAAAGTTTGGCGTTCTGAGCACATTATAGTCAAGTATCTGACAGATGTAGCACTTCCATTATTCTCATAGTGGCAAATCGTTAAATTCTTGCTAAATAATTAAATGGGTTATACCAAAAAAGGGAAAAAGAGAGAGAGAGAGAGAGAGAGAGAGAGAGAGAGAGAGAGAGAGAGAGAGAGAGAGAGAGAGAGAGAGAGAGAGAGAGAGAGAGAGTATGGGCTAGGATGAGAATGAAGCCAAACATTATGATAGGAGGGACGTTCCATCAATGTCAGGAGTGTAGAGACAAACCCATGGAGAGAGAGAGAGAGAGAGAGAGAGAGAAAGTGTCAGTGTGTGTGTGTGTGTGTGTGTGTGTGTATACAGACACATAAATCATCATGATTAGACAGCAAATCCCATACTTCTGCCAATGGCGAATAATGCAATTACAGTTCAGTTTTGATAAAAGCCAATATTGATTTTTTTTTTCTTCAATACCACAATCATTACTTGCAACAGATCAACTCCTTTCTTAAATTCACCATCAAAAGCGACCATGCAGGTATTAGTGTTTTCTTCTTCCACGGCTCCATTTCTGTCCATATTCCAATGACACTTCTAGTACAAAATATTGAAGCTAGCGTATGATATAAAACATACGAGATCCTTACACTGATTACGTCATAGCTTCTTTACAACACGAACCAATATGAATTACCACACTGGAGTGAGGCAGCGCGAGTACACCCACACATCCACCTACGTACACACACACACTCACACTGCCTACCAGCATCACAGGTGGGAAAAAAAATTCTTCTGGAACAACAACATATTCCATTTTGGTAACAGAAACAAGCACTAATGTAAAATACGAAATGATGAAAAGGGAAAGCACATGAAATTGTTTGAGGAACTCCACAGGATCCAGATGAGCTTTGGTTGCCTGTCATAATACATACATACATACAATAAAATAATAATAATAATAATGATAATAATAATAATAATAATAATAATAATAATAATAATAATAATAATAATAATAATAATAATAATAATAACAACAATAATCACTTAAACAATATAGAAACCAGTCAAGGCAAACGGAGCTGTGTTTCTAGATGTGAAATGCTTTTAACAGCCGATATAAATGATGCTTAGTGACAGCTGATACATTATGTAGCGTTGACATGCAGTAAATGATTAAGTGTGTGTGTGTGTGTGTGTGTGTGTGTGTGTGTGTGTGTGTGTGTGTGTGTGTGTGTGTGTGTGTAGTGGGTAATGAATTATTAATTAAGGAATTAATTAATCCAGTTCTTGACGCAAGAAAAACAATGTATATAATAATGAAAAAAAAAAGGTCAACCGAAGCGGCACGAAGGCGTAAAGTAAAAATTTGGACAAGGAAAACTGCTTGATGGCGGAGGTCTACACATATTACATTTAATTATCAAATTTCTGCATATATGTACACGCGCATACAAAGAGGGGTGAACAAAAAACTACATTTACTAATCTAGAATGTATTTTTTAAGGAAACTTATCCCATTTTTGTAATCCACGTTGCTTATGTAAGTAATGTAATTTAGATTAAACTTCAAACTGCTGAATATGTTGATCCTAAATTAGAATGGAATAAAAAAATAATTGTTAAACCGGCATCGAGAATAAAAAAAGAATAAAAAAAAAATAGAGTACAAGCTGGCTGCAAAAAAAAAAAAAAAAAAAAAAAAAAAATGGAATTAATTAGGGGGAAACTCCAATTTAAACACGCGATCAAAGGGAAAACTTGAAGAGCCTCGTCCAGCAGCCACGCCACGGCCACTCCGCAACGCGCCAGTGCTGAAAAACCACCCATGCCAATATGTGCTGATGCCACTGCCTCCCGTCTGAAAGGCTGAACTCCCAACGAGGCTCATTTATTTTGTAATTACATTTCCGTGTCTTCAGAAACCTTACATGGATGTATTAATGGATATAGTTATTAACCAATTATTATTATTATTATTATTATTATTATTATTATTATTATTATTATTATTATTATTATTATTATTAGTAGTAGTAGTAGTAGTAGTAGTACAAGTAATAGTAACGGTACCACAGTTTAGTCGCTATTATTTGATTTCAGACTTCATAACAAAAATGTGATCGTGTATTGTTCTATATATATATATATATATATATATATATATATATATATATATATATATATATATATATATATATATATATATATATATATATATATATATATACCTACAAGCTGGGAGGGTTGATGCATAACATCTCGTAATATGGGGTCATACTCGTATTGCACTTTCTGCAGATAACTAACAATAATAAAAAATTAGAGGCTACATGTCTGTACAGCAGACCATCATTGTTTGCTTGAAACCGTCTCCAACAATGCTTTAAGATCACCACCTCCCACTACTCTTTGCTTGTGAAACATCATCACTTTGGTGCATTAATACCTTGATACCAAATCCAGGCTTGCGCTAAAAAAAAAAAAAAAAAAAAAAAAAAAACAGATAGTTTACTGATAATTGGATTAACACTTTATTGTTACATTAACTATATCAATAAATGGAAACAGTTTTCCACATAAGGCCAAAAAAGCTCTGAGGCAGCACGGCATATCTACCATCTCTCTCTACTTGTGAGTCACTGACTAAAATATTGTTTCGAGGGCAGTGCATTTCTTCTGTGTAACTGGATTACTTTCATTTTTTTTTCTTTTCTTTAAAAACTAAAAAGAAAAAAAAACATCCGGCAGAGTAAAAAAGAATTAGGTGAAGTCATGAGACAATTTTAAACCGGATAGAATGGAACACATCTAGTCAATTCAACAAAAACAACTATTACTATTACAACAACAACAACTACAACTACTGTTACGACGACGACCACGACTACGACGCCTACGACTAGTACATCCAGAGTAATGGTTACCACTTGCTGTCCTGATCATACTTTCTGTTAATTGATATATGTGCAACCGAGAGCACAAAGCATCCAACTGACCCACATCCCATTTTGCGTAATATTTTAAACAATATTCTCCTGGGGACCATGTCATACGCTTGTGAAAAAATCCACAAACGTCACATATAAGGTTAGCTTCTTTGTCTCAAGCACATATCACATATGGTCAACCATAATGACATAATATGTTCAAGAGAGAGCCTCTTCTACTCACCTGCCTGCTCACGGTGCGGCCTAAACTAGAGCTTTAATCTTGAGCACAGTACCATGTCATACAGTTTCGCTAGGGAGCTTATAATATTAATTCCTCGATAATTTCGGGCACTCGATCTATCCCCCTTCTTAAAATACTGTGAACAATTTTGCTCTTGCCCAAGATTGCGATACACTCCTGAGGAGAAAAATGTTCATTAAATAGTGAAGTAATTATTAGAATCCCACGTCTCAGGTAAAATCTTAAATATACCCGAATATACCCTATCAAGTCCACATGCTTTATCAGACTTCATGAATTTAGCTTATGCTGTTCTACCTGAATTGATGTTATAGGTTCATCTAAAAAAGATACATTCACATCAGTACACAAATCATCAGAGAGCTCCAAATTGGTTTGTAAATTAAGCGAATTCTCAAAAATACTCCTTAAATTTCTGGTCAGTCGACTCATTGATCTTCATTATGTAATTTACTCCAAGCTCTCCCCCTCCAGTTTATAGCTCTCCATATTCGCGCATCATCTTTGTATCCTCCATTAACCTCTCCCACCTGCCTAAATTATTGTCAACGTTCTGTACATCCTGGGCACACCTACTAGTAGCTGCACACTCATATAAGGCATTTGTTACATTATTGGCAAAATCATCAACATTTTCATATTCGGTAGTCATATCCAGTGGCAGATTGCTTACAAATAATCTCTCTACACTGTATACACGCACGACATTACAACACCACTCACAGACAGCACAAATATTCGTCACACAAATCATCACATATGCAGGTAAATCAAAAAACATGTTAGCAAAGAGAATAGAAAGAGAAATAAAAAAAATATCAATAACTACGAAAACAAATGGAAAATTAAAACAAACACACAAAAATTCACATTACTGCCTAAACAATAAAAAAGATGAAACCAGTCACCATAGACGGGAACAACGTACCCTATGCAAAAGACGCTAAAATATTGAGGCTTAAAACTGGGCACAAACGAATACTCAGAACACATCAAAGACATCAATACTGGTCTCCCTTTCTTTCAATTCTCTCCAAAATACTTTGCAGTTTCCTGGACAACAGAGATGCCCGCATATATCTACTAAACTACCAAGGACCTAGATTCTCCATAGGAAGTGATGTACCTCAAGGAAGTTCTATATCCTCCACCCTATATTCCCCTTTATACACTATGACCTCCCCTTTCCCATCACACGGTTGTACCAATATAATATATGCAGACGACATCACTCAGATAATAACAGCCTGGTAAATCACAGAAAATGCTGGCCAAAAAAAGATAGAGGTCACGAAGGTAAATGATTGAGAAAAAATAGAAAATAAAAACAAACATCAAGAATTCACAGTTATCCCTCTTGCAATAAGAAAGATACACCCTATAGCAATTAACGGAACAATCATAACATACACAACCAAAGGAAAAATCCTAGGAATGAGCATCAATTCCAGAGGTATAAACAACCACACTGAACACATCAAACGATCAGCAAAAGCAGCACTAACATCAATTAGGAGATTCTGTAAACTAAGCACAAAATATTAAAATTCACTTCGTAAAAGCTTGTGTCCTTCCAGTCACCACGTACCCGCTATACCCACTTCTCTGTGCAATATCCAAGACAGCCACCCATTGGAAAGAATCCAAAACCAAGCACTTTGGTTCTACCACAGAGCGTTATCCCTACAGCAAAACTACAGAGAAACTACATCTTACATCTAACATAAACCCAATAAATATACCATTGCATAACAGAGGAAATAAGATCAAAGAAAAGTTAATTGACACACTACAGGACAACCTATACAGAACAATCATCTCTGATGACAACAGTGCAGTACACAAGCTGATTCAAGATACCTTACCTTGAATTCGAAAAAAAAAGACCAGCCGCCCCCATTATACACGAGCACAACATAGGCACACGCACGCACACACACACATTGCATGAAATTATACATAAAAGGTAGTAAGTACAAAATAAATAATCACTAAAATCTTTAATTTCAAGAAAAATTATTTCCTTTCCTGCAGGAAACAATTGGAAAAGAATTGATACATATAACAACCAAAGTGAATTATGAGGCAGCCAAACACCATATTATTAACATAATCATTAACATACAATATGAATAGCAAGACGGTTAGCCCGTCATCTTTTATGATCTCCTACTATATTTCATCTTTCATAAAACTATTCTTCCACCCAAGTTCCTTCTTTTCTCCCCCACTTTAATTATCCCCAATAAACACACACACACACACACACACACACACACACACACACACACACACACACACACACACACACACACACACACACACACACACACACACACACACACACACACACACACACACACAATTTTTCCATTCAATTTCATCCTTGATTTTGGTCGCTGATGACTTTTTTTGTTAATTTTTCTGATTTTTTTTCTTCAGTTTCTTCATTCTTATTTTTTGGTCGCTGATGACTTTTTTTGTTCGTTTTCTTTTATTTTCTCTTTCCACGTACACACTCAAGACACACACACTCAAGACACACACACACACACACACACACACACACACACACACACACACACACACACACACACACACAATTCTTCCAATTCAATTTCATCATGATTTTGGTCGCTGATGACTTTTTTTGTTCATTTTCTGATTATATTTCTTCAGTTTCTTCATTCTTATTTTTTGGTCGCTGATGACTTTTTTTTGTTCGTTTTCTTTTATTTTTCTCTTCCACACGTATTTTTGGTCACACTCAAGACACACACACACACTCAAGACACACACACACACACACACACAAACACACACACACACACACACACACACAAATCCACTCACACACATCACACACACACACACACACACAAACACTCAATGCACACACACTCAATACACACACACACACTCACATACACACACACACACAAACCACACTCAATACACACACACACACACACACACACACACACACACACACACACTTTTTTCTGTATTATATACGCACTTTTCCTTTCCTTAGAAAAAATCCTGGGTAAGGCTACGAAGAGAACTAAAAAGGCCCCATCTCGTGGCTGCAGTGGGCGGGCGTGAGCAGTGGACGCTCAGTGGGCGCCATGACCAAGCATGCTAACAAGCGCGTCGGAGGCTGGGCCGGCCTCTTGGGTCCTCGGCCAGCGCACATGGCTCGCCAGCATCTATAGTATGCCGGCGCAGGGGTGTGTCTGCAGGTGCGGGTGAGTGTGGCCCTATGAAGCGTCCCAGGGAGTACACATCGGCCTGGAAGGTGACGGGGCCGCAGCGCTCAGTACATGGCATCAGACACGTCCAGTTCGCCTCACTCGGCTCCGCCTCTCCAGAAGGGGATGCGACTGGTCTCTCCACGTCGATGAGGTGCACCGGCTGGGGCTCCTCCGTTGGGTCTGCCTCACCATGACGTCCCCCTTGAGGGTCCAGGTGCACCCAGCCCCTCGCTCACCCGCACACGCGGCTGCTGCAGCACACGCGCCACTTGCGTCACTCTCCCTGGCCGGGACTCAAGGAAGCTTCCCAGCGTCAAGACGCCACAGTAATGCCATGAAGGCCGTCATTGCCCCCAAATGACTCCTTTCAGGAGGGAGGTGCCGCCCGCGCCCTGCAGCATGGCCATGGCGTACGCCTCGTCCAGGTTGTCCGCAAAATTAAACCCTTTTCTGACGAGGACCTCGCCGGCGAAGTCCACCAGGTCCAGCCGCCCGGAGGTTCCCTCGCCCAGCTGGCACAAGGAAACCACCGGGGGGGCGGTGTCCAGGTGTATTCCAGGAGGTGTGTTCCCGGAACCCGGATTTGCGCTCTCTTCTCTCCAGTAGCGAGGTGCTCTGAGGCCCATCGCCCAAATATTTAATATTTAAGATGTAATTGTACCATATTCAAGGCAGTAGCAAATCCATGCTATACTACACACACTACATCTACACTACACTACATTACACATTACAATACACTACACTACACAACACATTACAATGCACTACGCTACACTATACTACACTACAAAACACATTACAATGCAATACACTGTACTACACTACACAACACATTACAATACACTACTCTACACAACACCTTACAGTACACTACACTACACTACACCTCGGTGGTTCCCAACCTTTCCAGGGTTCATGCACATCTAAGGAAACTTTCGAGAAATTCAAAACCATATTTCAGTGATATGACTGCCATAAATGTTTTTCTTTCGTTTGAGTATCGTAGTTTCGATGTTGTTTGTTCTATCTGATCAGAAGCTTAAATTTTAAATCGCTTTTGTTTACCAAACATTCTTATTCTGTGCCTATTATGAATTTGTAGCTTCATTATCGACGAATGTTTGGTGTATTAACCATGTTTTTTCTTTCTTTTCAAGATTGTCGATAATGAGGAGCAAAATTTTCTGGGAAAATTCTGCGCCAAGTACGTCGTAGTTTACGATTCTATGTGTGCATTTCTCAGTGAAACTTCTGTTCAACAAGCCAATTTTTAGACACTTATCCTTAGTTTAACCCTTGTAAAAGTGTGGAATGTATTTCCTGATGAGTGGCTATCGAAAAAGTTAACACCTTTGTGTTACCTCACCAAACGTTGTTGTTCCAATTGTTTTACGTTTTTTCTAGTGTTTTTTTTTTCTTTTTTTTTAATTCCACGTTTGCTCATTGGGGAGGATTCCTCCCAACTCCGTATCAGTTTTTCCCTCTCTCCCCCTACACCCAAAGCCAATGTAAGCATAAATCTGTTTGTATGCATCCATTATGAATATGGCATGTATTAGTATATACTACTAAGTATGAATATCTACGTTACACATATTATATTAGTGTGTGGCATTGTAGCATAAAAGGAAATAACTGAAACTGATGAACTGAAATTGATGTAATTTTCCGTAATGTATGAGAAGCCAGAAATTGGACATACGAGTTAAAGTAATCAACAGAAAACAAACAAAAAAAACAAACAAAGATTAGGAAACTTTGAATTCTTCTATTTGCTGCCTTTCCAACTGCCCTCCTAGATCATAGACTGAAGGAGGTTAAAATCAATTAATTTGTTACTGGTCACTGTAGGAATAGCCACACACACACACACACACACACACACACACACACACACACACACACACACACACACACACACACACACACACACACACACACAACAAACGACTTGCACCTCAGTAGGCCTTTTTTTTATATCGCCCATTTTGTTGTCCTTGGCCAGCACAGCGCTCTTACAATACAAAGGAGAATGACTAAAAGGATACAGGGGATGAGGAGTCTTCCTTACGAGGCGAGATTGAAGCTGGGAAAGTAACTTACATTCTTTAGAGAGACGTAGGTTAAGAAGGGACCTGATAGAAGTCTTTAAGTGGTATAAGGGGGTATAACAAGGGGGATGTAGGCAAAATTCTTAGGATCAGCAACCAGGATAGAACAAGAAATAATGGGTTTAAGGTTGAAAAATTTAGGTTTAGGAAAGAGATAGGAAGAAATTGGTTCTCAAATAGAGTTGTAGATGAGCGAAACGGACTCAATAATCATGTTTTTTCTGTTAGTGATAGGACACTGGGGAGCTTTAAGAGAAGATTAAATAGACGGGCTTGGTAGGATGGGGACGATAGGTGGGAAATAGCTGGGTATGTTTCGTACAGGGACTGCCCACGTGTAAGCCTGGCGGCTCTTTGCAGCTTTCCCCAATTCATAAATTCTTATGTCTTTATTAAAAAATACCATAAACGACACACACACACACACACACACACACACACACACACACACACACACACACACACACACACACACACACACACACACACACACACACACACACACACACACACACACACACACACACACAGAGAGAGAGAGAGAGAGAGAGAGAGAGAGAGAGAGAGAGAGAGAGAGGAAACGTGTGGAAATATGACCCTGGCAACATAATTAATAAGACTGGTAGTGTCCGAAAACCTTCTGGCCAAAAATAACATGGCGGTCTTGCCTCTTTGTCTTTATATGACTTTCTCTCTCTCTCCCTCTCTCTCTCTCTCTCTCTCTCTCTCTCTCTCTCTCTCTCTCTCTCTCTCTCTCTCTCTCTACGCACTGTATCTAGGCTATTCGTATTCTGTTCTATTCCTGCTGTTTTTGTCCCTCTTTGCTCTGCTCCTCTCCCCTTGTTCTGCTTTCTTTGTTCTTCGCGGATGTTTCTATTTTCACTTCATATTTACGAGTAGGTTGCTCTCACTTCTCACCTTTCCCTTTTCTCCTTCCCTTAGCCACCCTCCTCCATCCCATGTTCTCGTGTTTATTCATTCTTTGGTTTCCGGGAATTTATTGATATCCACTTTATATGGAAAAGAAAAAAAAAAAAAAAACCAAGGACAGTAGCAGCAGGCAGTACAATAATAATAATAATAATAATAATAATAATAATAATAATAGTAATGTGACAATACCGGCACTTCATAATTCAGCAACAAATGCAATAGGGCGGAAGGAGAACAGGCACGAGGTAAAAGCTTGAAAGCCATGGTCTTCATACTAAGTTCAACACCTGCCACGAGCAACAGCCACCCCTTCATATGTAACACTGAACAACCTGTATGGTGATCCGTAAGTGCAAGTATATCTAGCTTTCTTCTTATCACTGATTAGTTCTAATGATATTTCAATACTACAATGTTTACCTCTCTTGCCTAGATGTACACGGTCGGGAAGAGAGATAAAATAAAACAAGATCACAACAGGACAGAACATGAGAAATATATGTCCAATTCCTGTCTCCATTCAGAATACTTAAAGTTGAATAAACATAGATGATGTGAATGTTAACAAATTCTACGATCACAACCTTCCTACCAGAGTGGGAAGGAGCAATACTAATCAGCCAATGCGCTAGTCTACTCACCTTTAACGCTTTGGGACAGTGCCATCGTTATTGATTGAAACACCCAGACCTTGAACCATTCAGACTTATTATTCATGGCGGAACCAGACATCGAATTGAGAGTAAATCATAATTCTGTGCGCTTAGTGGTCAAGATAAGAACCATCTTACGATCGTTGATTGATGACTTATTATTCATGGCGGACCGTGACCTCGAGTCTACAGAAGTGTACACTTGGTCGTCACGATTGCTGACTGATGGATAATTTTCTCTCTCTCTCTCTCTCTCTCTCTCTCTCTCTCTCTCTCTCTCTCTCTCTCTCTCTCTCTCTCTCTTCTGGCCGGTTTATTCAAGCTTGTTCGATAATCTACACAGCGTACTTCCTCAGTACACTGTTGCTGTGTATTGTAGCAGCAGACGAATACTAGCACCACATCCTAGCAATGTTTTAATCAATATCGTTAACGAACTTAACTCGAACACCGCATTATTTTTATGTTTTGTTAATGCTTTACTGGCAGCAATCGTGAGCAGATTGTAGAAATGCACCTACAAACTTTAAAGTAACACTGTGTTGTAAGTTGCGGTGCATTGAAATATGCAAATCATACCGCATCTATTTCATGTTACAATGCAATGTGTACGACCAATGGAAACCGTATTCAAGCTTATCTTGGAATGACCCCTTAGCTAACATTCAGTTACAAGTCAAGAAGCTGTCATGAATACAATGTTTTTGTGTGTACACAGTTTATGTTTGGAATATACAGGAAAACCAGTATTACCTTAGGCTTAAGATTACAACTAAGAAATATTTTCCCCATCACGTTACAAAAACCGCTTTTGTTTATTTATTTTTGTCTATTAATATGTGGTATGATTTACTTTGAAACTGTTGTTTCACTTAAGTGTGTAAAATGGAAGTTAATAACTATTGTTCCTACATATGCATGCAAATGTATTAATGTATACAACCTATTCTGGCACTGTACTTTCGAATTCGCTTCACACTAAGCAAACTCACAGTACTCCGTGTGTGTGTGTGTGTATATATATATATATATATATATATATATATATATATATATATATATATATATATATATATATATATATATATATATATATATATATATATATATCCATCGCGCCGTAACAAAGGCACCATTTGTAAAGTTATGAATACTTACATCAATGTAAGACGAAAAAAAAAACTTTCATTTATTTATTTATTTATTTTTTTTTAATTAATGCATCTTTTAAACCTGAGTCATGTATGCTAGAGGAAATGATTTCATTAAGAAAAAAAAAAAATGCAAAAAGTAACATATGTTCGTGATATCGTTTTGTGGAGCTGTTCTTTCCAGGTTTCATCTACTTTTGAATAATTAAAGCCTCTGTGGCAGAGCTTCATCCATCTGACGTCATTACTCGAGCATTTTTTTTTTTTTTTTTGGATCATGGCGCATCATTTCATCTCTTTGGCAGAGCCAACTCCTCTTAGTCTGAACGTAAAGAACCTGAGGCTCCGATGGATCCTTTATTCGGGAGAAACATTTTTTTTCGCCACTTTCCTTTTGGACTACGCTCGCTGTAAGAAAATTAATGAAACCCAGTAATTTCTGTGGCACACCCGCTGGCCCGACACAAAACACTGGTGGTGGTTGAATATGTAATTCACCTGCGTGTTTCCGCCCAATGAAGAGCAGGTTAAGCTGTGAGAACTAAATCTTTGTGAGTGAATTGTTTGTATTCAGCACCCATGCACGCACACTTGTGACACACTCCACCTGAGCGTGCATGGAGGTGGTTACACCGAAGGCGTGGCTTGAGAAAGAAATTAAACGACACGCGTATCAGCTTAAAACCAAAAATTACTAAGAATCAACTTATGCGTGTACAGATTTATGTATGTTGAGCCAGTCAGCACTTGTATTCCTGTCCTCACTTAGCTATGTTGCCATGCATGCCAAGGGGAAGATTTTTTTTTTTTTCTTGACGAAATTCGTATTTTACAGGAGCAACTTCGTTCTTGGAGAGTTAAACAATGGATGCTAAACGTGGAGATCAAGTGCTATTATAAATACCGATGTGAAAATGGGAAGATACACAAGAAATAACAGTAAAAATGCGAAATTGTCCTCAAATGACCGAATAAAGAATAGAAAACACACACACACACACACACATTACTAGCAGCGATAAGCTTAAACGTTTCTATAACAAAGTTACATATTCAGGTGCTTCTTTCTCTCTACCTTTGTCTATCCATCCTTCGTTCTTTCAACGTACAGTACATAGCCGGGTCTCTCCTTGTATATTTGATATCCTGTTCCTCAGAGTGTGGGTGCCCATAAGAAAAGTTTTTCTAAAAACTCTTTTCCTCACATATACCTACACAGCACACAGAAGAGAGAAACTGTGCATTCGTGTATTTCGTAGCAAACAATATTTTATCAAGGAAGGAACAATTCAAAGAGTCCTTTTATACGTTTACTCCATGTTCCAAGCCTACTCTGGGGCCGAGGCAGTGATACGGTTGGCTAAGCAAAGTGGTTCAGTAAGTGTGTCTGGATGTACTTCATTCACCAGACGATCTACAAAGATAGATAGATTGATTGATCGACTAATCTTAATGCATCGTAAGAACGGGGTCATATGTATGACACCTTAAAGAGTAAAGGCCTTTACCCTAAGGATATTTGTAAACATGATGCATGCAAGGCAAGACATTGACAGATGAAAGCTTATTTCTCATGTCCACCATGTATAATGGGAAATCAATCGAGGATCCGTTTATAAACTCCCCTCACCACCACACGTATTAGCAACTAATGCATGCTTGATGATCCATTAGTATGTGTAGTTTTGATAACATATCCATAGAAATACTCCAGAGGCTGTTACTTGAATGAAATGCCATTGGCAATATGTATACAGAACGGCCATGAAGGGATATTAGTGGATAGAATTATTACTCTGTCAGAGGAAAGTCGCAGATATTAACTCCTTTTACAGGGACCTAAAATGTATGGGAGTGTCATTGTCCAAGTTATCGATTCCTTCTTTTTGATGTTACCTACTTTGATGTTATTTATATTCAACCAGCCGAAAAAAAGGAAGGATCGATAAGGAAATTGGTTGCCACATTCTTACTCTGAATCAACTCAGATCCCTGCTTGATATCCGGTTCACATCTAACAATGGAGATAAAGATATCATTGATGATAATGATGATGATGATGATGATAATGATGATAATGATGAAAATGATGATAATGATGATAATGATGATGATGATGATGATGATGATGATGATGATGATGATGGTGATGATGAGTTTATTTACAATTTATAAATATAAAAAATAAACTTGAACATCAAGGACAGCAATAACAAGTCCCCCAAAAGTAATTTCCTTCCCCTAATTTCATGCATTTCACCACTGGAACCATCAGGTAGGGGGACTCCAGCACTGTACACCATCCTATCTCTTTAGAGGAACCAGCTTAGAAGTATAAAGAAACTGAGACTCTGATTGATCATTAAGAATATATTTTTCCACTTTCCTTCTGGACTACACATGCAGTTAGAAAGTAAACTAATACCCTATCCAAGAAATTTATTTATTTATTTATTTATTTATTTATATATTTTTTGGTTTTAACTGTCAAGAAGGGAGAGGCAATGTCTCTCATTGAATGTTAATCAGATATTACAAGAGGAAAAAAAGTCAGTAGGAAAACATCGTAGCTGCTTTAACTAGTGAATTCCTAGAAAACAACTGTTCTTTAGCAACTCACAACATGTCCTGAGACCTATATATGACTAATTAAGAACTACGCAGGGTCCGAGCTACATGGATAATTAAAGACTATGCATCATCTGAGCTATGTATTACTGATGAGACAAATTATTGATGGAGAGAGAGAATGTCTGTTCCTTATGTGTAACTCACTGTCATCTTACAAGGAAAACGTGTCTGCTTTATCTGAGGAATAAATTCGTTTGTGTGAGGCAGAAATAATGCCAGCTCTTGAGTTTTAAACGTGTTCGAAATTTTTGTCAAGGGATGGAAAGGTTCGATTAAACTTTACTTATCTGACCACCACTCTGCAGCCAAAGTTTGCAATGTCAATATTAACTTTTTGGTTGATCTTCTCTAAAGATATTCCAAAACTAGGACAAGAGTAAGTTTTTTTTTTTTTTCATTTTTTGGTTCTGCAGGATTACGGAAAAACACAATCTGACGAAAAAAAGGTACGTATAATAAACTACTGATGAATCCAGGGAGAGAGAGAGAGAGAGAGAGAGAGAGAGAGAGAGAGAGAGAGAGAGAGAGAGAGAGAGAGAGAGAGAGAGAGAGAGAGAGAGAGAGAGAGAGAGAGAGAGAGAAAGAGCGCTGATGGAAGACTGAGACATTCATCTCACATCAAAATGCCAGGAAGCAGTAACGACTGATATACTTTCAATTCATCATATTTAAAGATGCACCGTACCTTTTCTCAGGTGGGTCGTGACTGGCAACTGGAAACTTCTACTTTAACAATGTGCAGGGATATTTTGCGTTCAAGTATTCTACACCAAAATTTTACATATTTGCTAGTGTGATACAAATAATAGTTACATCTCGTAGAACTTGTACCCTGAAGCATTTCTGAATTTCTCACCCCTTGTCTCAATCTGTGGGAATTCTCTCTCTCTCTCTCTCTCTCTCTCTCTCTCTCTCTCGCAAAATAAAAATATATGGCTGCCGTTCGTCATCTTTTACGAGGATGATGGCGTAAATGTGAGCGATGAGCTGACAGCGAGAAGCGATAACGATGCCAGTGTTGTTTTTGTTGATGTTTCCATAACCTTTTCAATTATTCCGTCGTTGTTGCTCTTGTTGCTGAGGTTGTAGTTTTTGTGAATGATTTTGATTTTTGTTTTTGTTGTTGTTTATATTGTTATTTTCCATGTTGAAAATTAGTTATTCTTAAAGTTGTTGCAGTTTTTCCCCTTTTGTTATTTATAGTGTAGTAGTAGTAGTAGTAGTAATAGTAGTTGTAGCACCAATTTCTAGTAGTAGTAGTAGTATAGCAACAGCAATTTCTAATGTAGTAGTAGTAGTTTATTTTGAATGTAGTAGTACTAGTAGTAGTAGTAGCAATTTCTAGTAGTAGTAGTAGTAGCAGCAGCAATTTCTAATGAAGTAGTAGTAGTTTATTTCTAATGTAGTAGTAGTAGTAGTAGTAGTAGTAGTTTATTTCTAGTGTAATAGTAGTAGTGGTAGTAGTAGTAGTAGTAGTAGTAAATTTCTAATGTAGTAGTAGTTTATTTCTAGCGAGAAGTTACTGATCTCCCTGAGCATACATATAGAGGCGATCATGAAGAGGGAGCAGATATATTCTCCTTCACTCCCTCCTACATGAAAAACAGGATTAGATGAGTGGTTGGGTAGTACCCAGGCTTACTCACTGATCAGGATGCCATGAACTCTACGCTTTTCTCTGGAGGTGTATACATATATAGCTCGCTTTGGTCTAACACGTGATCTCCAAGACCGTGCAGGTGAACATTACACGCAGATATTGTTCTCTCGGTATCTTGCTCTCTTGCTTTAACGCCTTAGAATTTATTCAAGAAAAATAAATGGAAGCTGAGAGGGAAAAGGAAATGGGGACAAGAAAAGCATGAGAAAAAAAATCACGTACGAAACAATGATAACATTTTTAAATAATTTATTCCTAAAAATGAGAGAGAGAGAGAGAGAGAGAGAGAGAGAGAGAGAGAGAGAGAGAGAGAGAGAGAGAGAGGTGAAAGTGGTGAAAAGAAAGAGAAAGGGGAAGGGAAAGATGACAGCCTAAACGAGCGGTGAGGAATACAGGAGAGAGGGAAAAAAAAAGGTTTGGGACGCAAGGCTCACCAATAAAGTTGACGGCAGCATCAACAGGGACGGTGGTGGCGTGTGGTGAGGAAAATCTATGAAAAATGTATATAGTGCAAGAATTTAAAAATAGCAACAGAAATCAACGGACTGCTCCATTGCCTTAGAATACAAGATGAAAAAGACAACAACACAAGTGCAGAGGCAACCGAGAAATGGTGGCTGGATGGTTGAAGTGCATAAAAGAAGGAAACAAACGAATGAGGACAGCAGTTTACACGAGGAAAGAGAATGAAACACGAACAAAGAGCGAGAGAAGGATGAAGCGCATCAAGTGTTAACCAAACAAAACTTAATATCACGTAAAGCTGAAAATCTCTTAAAATCCTGTTTCTTAAGAACCGCTGATAACACTAAACAATATATACACGAGCGAGCAAATGTGGCTATTGAATTTTAATACAACTTGCGATGAGAGCTGTAAAACTCATCCCCGACACACACACAAAAATAAAAAATAAATAAATAAAATAAATAATAATAATAATTAATAAAATAAAAATAATATATGTAGATAAATAATATACAGATAAATAAATATGCAAATTATTTAATAATAATAATAATAATAATAATAATAATAATAATAATAACAGGAATAAATTCAATAAATAATAAATTCATTTAATATAAAATACTTGTTTAATAGCAACGGCATCGGTAGTAAGAGATGATGAAGTGTGTGTGTGTATGTGTGTGAACACACACCGAAACAGCGAGGTCACGAAACTTCGGGTTACATCCCTTACCTACTTGCTACTAGGTGAACAGGGGCTACACATTAAGAGGCTCACCCATTTGCCTCGTCGCTCCCGGGATTCGAACCCAGGCCTTCTTGGTTGTGAGCCGAGCGTGCTAACAACCACTACACTACGCGGTGTGTGTGTGTGTGTGTGTGTGTGTGTGTGTGTGATACATACAAAGAATAGGAGAATAGAAAAATACGAGAAGAACAGAAAATCCAAATAAAATGTGAAAAGAGGGGAAATAAGTCATACCTACAAACACACAAAAATAAAACAAATAGAATAAGAAATAATGCATGTGAATAAAAAGCACGAGAAGAAAAGAAAAGAGAAAACAGACAAAATATTGTAACGAAGGAAAAAAAAAAAAAAAGTCACCGTACAAGAGCGAGTAGCAGTACACTAGGCGGAGGAAGAGAAAAACGGGGGGAATAACAGAAAACGGGAAGGAGAGGGAGGCCGGGGAAACTCGCTCGCCACGCCACACGTCGTCGTCGTCGTCGTCGTCACTGCCACCGTCGTCGCCGCCGCCGCCGCCGCTCACCACAGCCACACGCACCGCCAACTTTCATGTCTCCTTGTTCCGGTTTCCTGTTACAAACCAAAGAAATTTGTGTAATTCCTAACACTTATAATTGCTTAATTTTCTGTGTTAACAAGAACTATACCAAATGTTTGAATACGGATCGCAAGAGTTGAAGCTCTTCATTATTATATTTGGTAAACAGGTGGTATACGTATCACAACCATCTAAAAGCGTTCATTCGTTATTGTTGTTGCTCCGTAATCCTCGTCAATAACAAATTAACTGACTCACTTCAATTATTTCAAGGACTTGAAAACTTTGCACCGAGGCAGCAATGGAGTAAATATACTAGCAGCTTTTGGAAGTGAAACAAGAAATTATAAAGATCTGCAGTTTATCACACGTACGAGTAAGCGATAACAGAAAACTGAAAGGGAATCGACGAGAGGCAGACGCTGACAGAGAAAGAAAGACAGACAAGAGATAAAGATAAACAGAAAGGGGCGAGGCACAGACAGACAGACGGACAGACAGAGAAGGTGGCGGCGGATGAAAAAAAAAAAAGAAGGCGCAAAGGTGGGGATCATAACAGAGCGTTATAAGCAAAGAAAGAAAAGAGGGAGTATAAAGAGAAAAGATTCAGGGCAGAAGTGTTTGAAGCGCGAAGAGGATGATGAAAAATATATCAGCGAGACGCACGTCGCGTGCATTGCCAGTATTCAAGGAACTTTTAACATTAACACGCATCACGTAAATCATAATATTTTAAACCATGAATCACCAGAAGGACGATTTACGATTAATTCCGAAATAGTTGGGAGGCAATTCTAGGAGGAAGGGAGGGAGGGAGGGAAACGAGGAGGGGGACGAGGAGGTGGAGGGACGAGGAGAGAAAGTAGGGAAGGAGAAGAGGAGGATGGGGATGGGAGGCGTGGAGAAAAGAAAGTAACTAGCAGTTACTTTATTACGAGTAATGGAGGAAACACATGAATCAGGGTGGGAAACGAGAAGACCGAATGACCCCTGAAGAGCTTGTATCCTATAATAATAATAATAATAATAATAATAATAATTATAATAATAATAATAATAACAATAATAACAATAATAATTATATATATTATTATTATTATTAGTAGTAGTAGTAGTAATAACACAGCTAATACCACCAAATTACCATGAAAAGAAGCGATAATGAAGTTTCGTTACATCTAACTTCTAGCCAACGCAACATTCCCTTACTCCCCTCCCCAGCCTCTCCTCCTTCCACGATGCACAACTCTCCATCCACCAGTGAAGGAAATAAA
Source organism: Scylla paramamosain (assembly GCF_035594125.1). Taxonomy (NCBI): domain Eukaryota; kingdom Metazoa; phylum Arthropoda; class Malacostraca; order Decapoda; family Portunidae; genus Scylla; species Scylla paramamosain. Next base: position 2,632 of record NW_026973842.1, on the reverse strand, counting down.
TCTCTGAAGAGGGAGGGAGGAAAGGAGAGAGAGAAGTGGTAGACAGGAGACAGCAAACGAACAAGAGAACGAAATTTATCATCTTGACGTTTAGAGCGGAGGGAGGGAGAAGGAAAACGGTGGAATGTTGCAAGAAACCAACTGACAGGCAAAGAAAGAACAGTGGAGGAGGAGGAAGGAGAGAGGAAGGCAGCAAGAAGTAACAGAGGCCAGCAGGGGGGTAGAGTCTGAGGAAGGAGGCACGGGTGGAGTGCAGGAAAGGTGGCAGGGGGCAGGATGGAAAGAAGATGAAGGGTAATAATTGTAAACCTATTGAAAAATTATCAATGTTCACGTGATACTGGGAATACTACCAAACATTTTAAAATCTCACTACTGATGCAGGAACAAATTAACTTGAGAAGAGGCAAGAGGGAAGATAGATTAGTACATAAAGGAGTGTTTGGAAGGGTGCAAAACGAGTGAACGAGCGAAGGATGGAGGAAGAGAACAAGGAAGCAGTGAGGGAGGAGGAGAAAAATGCGAACGAAAAACGAGGAAAAAAACAAGCATACTGGTGACGTTGGAGGGACGTAAAGAGTCTGAGTACCATTACCAACACTTTAAAAAATAAAATAGATATACGTGTATCTTGGAAATATGAAAACAAAACTTACCCATAAAAATTCATGAAAACTACATAAAAACTGTTTAAGAACTACATCCAACTTGGAAATATGAAACAAAAACTTATCAAAGTTATCTATAAACATCATGAAAACTAACACACACACACACACACACACACACACACACACACACACACGCTTGCAACGAGATAAGCAAACTTCCACTGTTTAATACAAGGCTTGAAACTCACCTGAACAAGACGTTGCAATGACACCGGATCGACAGTGACAGTGTGGCGTGTGTGTGTCCTTGTTCGTGTAGAGAGGAGTGGTGGAGGACAAGATAAAAGATGAGAATGAGGAGAAAGAAAATTAAAATCGAGAAGCGTTGAAGCAGCAGAAAAAGGAAGAGGAGGGTGAGCCCCATCTGCAGATGTAAGGTGAGGAAACACAAGGCCGGCGGAGAGGGCGAGGGTGATGATAACGATAACGATGGAAAGGCAACGAGGAGGAAGAGGGACACGAGGACAAACGTTAAAAAAGACTAAAGGGGGAAAAGAAAGGAGAAGCAGGAGGAGTCAAAGGAAGCTACACCACCGCTCCTCGCCACCACGACACACACACTGAAAAATGGGAAGTCCCCGAGTTCAATCCTTCATCGTTTCGAGCTCACGTCTCGAAACCTAAGAAAGTTCGAACAGCAAAAATAGCAATCCCATCTTTTCTGAAACGGACTCTGACCTGTACCGGAAACCTTGTACTGTGCCTGTACATCAGTCGCAGTTTAACAGTTTATTAAAGAAAGGTTATTACAAAACAGTGCATAGGGGCGCACGAACATAGATTGGGGATTAATAACACTCCAGAAAAAAAAAAAACAATAAATAAAAGCACTGCAAGAGAACTGGGCACTCAGGCTTGTTATTTTTGTATTGTGGTTTATGAAATGTTACGGGGGATGTCTGTTTTATTTTTGTGTTATATATAATTGTATATTACAATAGTTAAGTTTTTGTTATTATTAACGACTTAATGATGTGATATGAGGAATATTTATGACTCCATGTTACAGGCTATTGTAATGTGAAACTTCACGGATGATTTATTACCGATTACCGTTGTATTATTTTGTTAGGATAGGGGAGATGACCTTATCGCTGCCGATTCCATTAACAAACATATGCTGCTGCTGCTGCTACTACTGCTACTACTATTACTACTACTACTGCTACTACTACTACCGATATTACTACTACTACTACTGCTGCTACCGATATTACTAACACCATCATCACCACCATTACTACTACTACTACTACTATTACACTACTATTATTATCAATATTACTACCACCACCACCATCACTACTACTACTATTACTACTACTACTACTACTATTATCAATATTACCATCACCTCCACCATCACTACTACTACTACTACTACTACTACTACTACTACTGGCTCTAGGGTGATTCGTCCCCGCAAATGTCCCGGGTGATTCATCCCCGGGGTATTCATCCCTGGAGGATTGGAACCCTAGGGTTATTTGTCCCCTAGGGTGATTCGTTCCCTTGGCTGTATTTTTGTCAGTGTTAGTTACGAAACTCCATTACTAGCACAAGATCCGACCATCACTGTGTGTGTGTGTGTGTGTGTGTGTGTGTGATGTTGTGTGAGTGTGTTGTTCCTGAATCATGATTTGATACATCAGGTTGTTAGCTTGACTACCGTTCACTGGTTCGGTTTTCTATTTTCACTTTTCAGTACGTGGGCCACCACAGTCAGAGCAGCATGCCGCACACACAATCCCATCAAGCCGTGGTGAAAAGCTTTGTTGATGATCTTAACTTCATCTACGCTGCACAGAAGAAAAACGCCGATGAAACTAAGCAATACTGGCGATGTGAGGTTACTGCATGCAAGGCTCGTGTTCACACAACAGTAGGGGATGGAAATCTTCACTATCGGGAAAACTGTGAACGAGCCACCATCATTCCACGACTGCTGCGGCTGTGAAGGC